>NC_041384.1:396300298-396336056 GCF_002162155.2 Triticum dicoccoides | reverse complement strand
GCGGCCACGGCGGCGGCGGTGTGCGGCAATGGCGGCGGCGCGCGCGGCGCAGTCGGCGACGGGGGTAGGGTTTGCGTCGGGGCGCGGGTGGGCTGTGGGGTGCGGGGAGGCGGCTTATAAAAGGGCCGGCCCGAGGTCTCCTAGCCGGGTACGGCCCGAAATCGGTTTGACTTTTTTTTAAATAATTCTGACATGCAGAAAAAGAAAGAAAAGAAATACTAAACGGACTCCAAAAATCCCGAAATAAATTTTCCCCATCCTCTAAAATAAGCCGGACAAGGTGAACATTTATTTGGGCCTAAAATGCAATTTTGAAAAACGCATATTTTTCCAAATTCAAATAAAATAGCGATAAAACTCCGAATAAAAATCTTATTTGATTTTAATATTAAATCTTCGATATTTATTTATTTTGAGGAAGTCATTTTATCCATTCTCTTTTATTTTTATAAAATAAATATTTGAAGAGAAAATATTAAAATCAAACGATCCTCTTTTCAAAATTCGAGAAAACTCAAATATGAAAATAATGAAATCCCCAACTCTCTCCGTAGGTCCTTGAGTTGCGTAGAATTCTAGGATCAAGCCAAAATGCAATAAAATATGATATGCAATGATGATCTAATGTATAACATTCCAAATTGAAAATTTGGGATGTTACAAACCTACGCCCCTTAAGATGAATCTCGCCCTCGAGATTTGGGTTGGCTAGAAAATAGGTGTGGATGGTCCTTGCGTAGGTCTTCCTCTCGTTCCCAGGTGGTTTCATCCTCGGTATGGTGGCTCCACTGAACTTTACAGAACTTGATAACTTTGCTGCGTGTAACTCGGCTGGCAAACTCGAGAATCTTGACTGGCTTCTCCTCGTAGGTCAAGTCGCTATCCAACGGTATCGCTTCCAGTGGCACTGTATCTCTCAGAGGGATATCGGCCATCTCTGCGTGGCACTTCTTCAACTAAGAAACGTGGACCACATCGCGAACTCCTGACAATCCTTCGGGCAATTCCAACTTGTAAGCAACTTCTCCCATACGTTCCAAAACTTTGTATGGTCCCACAAAACGTGGTGCTAACTTTCCCTTAACTCCAAAGCGCTTAACTCCTCAGAGTGGTGATACACGAAGATACACTCTGTCTCCAACTTCGTAAGTTGTCTCCTTGCATTTAGAATCCGCATAGCTCTTTTGCCTGGACTGGGCTACCTTGAGTCTATCACGAATCAGCTTAACCTTCTCTTCAGATTCTTTAATCAAATCTGGTCCAAACAATTGTCGGTCTCCAACTTCATCCCACAATGACGGTGTTCTGCACCTCCTTTCGTACAACGCTTCAAAAGGGGCCATCTTCAAACTGGCTTGGTAACTGTTGTTGTAAGAGAACTCTGCGTAAGGCAAATTATCGTCCCAACTAGATCCATAATCTAGCGCACAAGCTCTCAACATGTCTTCCAGAATCTGATTGACTCTCTCAGTATGTCCATCCGTCGGTGGGTGAAAAGTTGTATTGAACTCTAGCCTGGTTCCCAAAGTTTCATGTAACTGATTCCAAAACTTTGAGGTAAACTGGGTTCCTCTATCTGATACAATTGTCCTCGGAACTCCATGCAAACATACGATCCTGGTCATGTATATCTTTGCCAACATAGCACTAGTGTAAGTGGTCTTCACTGGGATGAAATGAGCTACTTTCATCAAACGATCGACTACAACCCATATCAAGTCATAGCCTGAACGAATCATGGGTAATCCCGTGATAAAATCCATGCCTAGCTTATCCCACTTACATTCGGGTATCGGCAATGGTTGCAGCAATCTTGTTGGCTTCTGATGCTCTGCCTTCACTCTCTGACATACATCACAAACTGCTACATACTCCGCAATATCCTTCTTCATTCCGGTGCACCAGAATCTATCCTTCAGATCCAGGTACATCTTGGTATTTCCTGGGTGAATCGAATATTGTGAGTCATGGGCCTCTTGCAAAATCAGCTTCCTGATCTCCTGGTCATTTGGTACATATATGCGGTCCTCAAACCATAGGGTATCGTGCTCATCCTCACGAAATCCCTTGGCTTTTCCTTTGCTCATCCTTTCCTTTATCTCGGCAATCTCCTTGTCCGTCTTTTGCACTTCTCTAATCTTATCCATCAAAGTAGACTGAATCTCTAAAGCTGCTACATAACCTCTCGGAACTATCTCCAAACATAGCTCGTGAAGGTCTTCTGCTAACTCCTTGGGTAACTCTCCTGTCATGAGTGTTTTGACATGACTCTTGCGGCTCAACGCATCGGCTACTACGTTAGCCTTTCCGGGATGATAGTGCAACTACATATCATAATCCTTTATGAGTTCCAACCATCTCCTCTGCCTGAGATTCAACTCCTTTTGCGTGAAGATATACTTCAAACTCTTGTGATCCGTGTATACCTCACAATGGTTTCCGATGAGAAAATGTCTCCAAGTCTTCAACACATGCACTACGGCTGCAAACTCCAAATCATGTGTAGCATAATTTAACTCATGGGTTTTAAGCTGTCGTGAGGCATATGAAACAACTCTTCCTTCCTGCATAAGCACTGTTCCAAGTTCTCGACGAGAGGCATCGCAATACACTTCATAATCCTTGTGTTGATCTGGTAGAATCAACACTGGTGATGTAACCAAATGTTTCTTCAATTCGTAAAAACTAGCCTCACACTCCTCAGTCCATTTGAATTTGGTGTCCTTCTTTAACAACTCCGTCATAGGCTTTGCAATCTTCACGAAATTCTCAATGAACCTCTGATAGTATCCTGTGAGTCCAAGAAAACTCCGCATCTCTCCAACGAACGTGGGTGCCTCCCAATTTGTCACAGTGACGATTTTGTTGGGGTCTACTGCTATTCCTTCTCCGGATATAACATGTCCAAGGAATCCAACTTCCTTCAATCAAAACTCACACTTGCTGAACTTGGCGTATAGCTGATGTTCTCTGAGCTTCCCAAGTACTAAACGCAAGTGCTCCTTATGCTCCTCTTCATTCTTCGAGTAGACCAGAATATCATCAATGAACACCATAACAAACTTATCCGAAAACTCCATAAACACCTTGTTCATCATGTTCATAAAATAAGCAGGTGCGTTTGTCAGGCCAAATGACATAACGGTATACTCATATAGCCCGTACCTTGTGGTAAAAGCTGTCTTAGGTATATCCTACTCTCGAATCTTCAACTGGTGGTACCCTGATCGTAGATAGATCTTGGAAAACACCTTAGCTCCTTGCAGCTGATCAAACAAATCATTTATCATCGGCAGTGGGTACTTGTTCTTGATCGTTACTTCATTCAATCCACGATAATAAACAACCATCCTTAACGATCCATCCTTCTTCTCTACTAGAAGTACTGGTGATCCCCAAGGTGATGAACTTGGGTGAATATATCCTTTATCCAGTAACTCCTTAATCTGCTTCTTAATTTCCTCTAAATCCTGTGCGAGCATCCTGTATGGTCTCTTAGATTTTGGCCCTGTGCCTGGCAAAATCTCAATCAAAACTCGATGTCTCTATCCGGTGGCATGCCTGGCAACACTTCTGGAAATACATCCGGGAAATCCTTCACCACTGGTACTTCCTCCTGTACAACTCCTGTTAAGGAATTTACTTGAGTCCTAATTGGCACATGTCGGGATACATACTTGCCTTCTTCCTTCTGGGGTGGTGAGCAAAATCGACTTACTAGCGCAATCGATGTTTCCTCCATACATCGATAGCCAATCCATACCCAGAAACACATCCAAACCTTGCGACTCCAGAATTACCAGATCTGAGGGGAAAACGTGCCTACCTATGGCCAACGGTATCTGAAAACATCCTTGGCTTGCCATATACTCTGCTCCTGGCGAGCTCACTAACATAGGTGTACTAAGAACTTTGGTGGGCAGTTTATACTTATCCACAAATCCCCTTGATATGTATGAATGCGATGCACCAGTATCGAAAAGTATGACTAGAGTAAAAGACTTAACCAAAAACTTACCTATTACTGCATCTGGCAGGGCTTCAATCTCCCCCACGTTAACGTGGTTCACTTGTCCCCTGTTGAAAGGGTTGGGCTTCTTCCCAGAGCTTCCATTACCGTTTCCATTCTTAGCTTCAGGACATTCATTGGCGTAATGTCTAGTCTTCTGGCACTTGTAGCAAGTAACGTGGCTTAGATCTTTCTTGGCGGGCGTTGTTCGGTTGGAACGGTTCTGTCCGTTGCTTCCTCCATTACCATTCTTGGAGCCACTATGGTTGTGAGAACTTCCTCCACTATAAGTGTGGCCTCCATGGTTATGCACAAGTCCTCCCAAGTTCAGGGTGAAACGGGGTCTCTGCTGAGCTCCAGAATTATACTTCCCTTGTCCATAGATCCTCTTGCGGTTATCAATCTGCTGCTGCTTCCCTTCAATCATGAAAGCTCTATCTACCAACTGTTGGTAGTTATTAAAGGTTGCTACTATCAACTGAATGCCCCGCTCATCATTCAGTCCTTCCAAAAACTTCTCCTGCTTAGATGCATCCGTAGCAATGTCATCTGGGGCATAACGTGCTAGCTTGCTAAAGTCATCCGCATACTGGCTAACGGTGCGTCCTCCTTGGCGTAAGTTGCGAAACTCACGCTTCTTTATGGCCTTAGCTCCTGCTGATACATGGGCAGTGCGAAAAGCCTGCTGGAACTGGTCCCATGTAACAGTGGCTATAGGATAGGTAACAGTGTAATTCTCCCACCATGAGGCTGCTGGTCCATCCAATTGGTGCCCGGCAAAACGCACCCTCTCAGCATTTGTGCATCCTGCAGTGGTTAACTCCCTTCCAATCCTGCGGAGCCAATCATCTGCCACTATCGACTCGGTGCTACTGGAAAACACCGGCGGCTGCAACCTCAGAAAATGGGCTAAATTGTCAACTGGGGTGGTGGGTTATTGTTGTTGTTGTTGTTGTTGTTGTTGTTGTTGTTGCCTTGGTTCTGAACTAACAACCGCATCAGGGTATTCTGCTGCTGGATCAACTGAGTGAGCTCCGGTGGAAAGGTAAATCCAGGGTCATGTCTCGGAGGCATCCGAGGGTTTAGAGGGAAGAGAATAGAATAGAATGAGGTCTAGTGAGAAAACACTACCCATATGCACATGAGACAAACACAATCATATCACTCAATCAATCAATCAAGCAAGGGCATACAATCGGTCCAGAACTATCGTTACAGAGTGCTTGGACTATAATATTTACATGGTGGAATACTACTACTGATATGGTGGTCGACTAGAAATATTGTTCAGTCGAAGACTCCATGATATCCGCTCCAGCTTCATTAACATAGTCATCATCACTATCGTCGGGGTCCGAGTCGGTGTCATCGATGATGATGTAGTTCTCCGGGCAAGTGGAACCGTCATCTTCTCCTCCTGGCGCGGGGTCTCCCATGAATACTCCTAGCTTCCTTGTCAGGTTGTCATTCTTCTCCAGTAGTACGATGATTTCTTCCTCATAATCTTCGCGAGTTGCCTTGAGTTCTTCCTCAAGCTCCGTGATCCTTGTCATCGCCTTCTTTAGATCTATCATGCCTGCGCACATCTGATTTTCCTGGCGGCAAATATGCTACTTTAACTCCTGGATGAAAGCGGCAATTGATCTATCCTTCCTGGTGCTGATCATCTCCCATTGCTCATCTCGGCGCCCACAAATCTGGTGGATAGTATCCTTGAGATCCTTGTGGTAAACTTCTCCAATGCGTCCCATGGTGATGTGGGCTGCCATACTCTTTCCTAGACTCCAGGTTGGTGCATCAAAGGAAAACTCTATGGACTCAGTGACTAGCGTAAATGTCCTTCCTGGAATTTGAACTTGAATCGTCCAGCGCTCCTCTTCTGGTAAAGTGGTGTTGTAAGTCCCGGTGAAGCTTGGTATTCCGATGTTCCGGTACCTAGTGACTTCCTTCAAGTGGCGTCTAAAAGGTGTGTCTTCATCTGGTTGTGCAAACTTGTTCCTTGTGTCCGCCATCCTAAAGAGTAGAAAATAGAGAGGAGTCAGAAATGAGAAGAGAGTAGTGACCTAGGGTTTTTGGCTTAGTGGTCGTGTCCTATAGTCAGCGTGTTCTCTGATACCATCTTGTAGCGACCAGACCTCAAACAGTCTGATCTCTGTGCATTAGTGTCATCCCTTGATCGGTAATGCTGACACACACAGTACTCGAGGATTTATAACAGAGTAGCAATCACACACTTATTACAGTCTCAAAAGACAACTTAGTACAATAAATATGGCTTAAGGCCATCTAATACGATAACAGCGGAAGGCTTGGAAGATAAAGTGAGTCCATCAATTCCAACGACATCACTGAGTGAAAGACCACGACGTAAGGCTCCTTACTCGTCGTCTGATAAGTCTGCAACATGATACATTGCAGCCCAAAACGGGTCAGCGCATGGAATATGCTGGCAGTGTAACACAAGAGAGTAATGAACAGAATAATGCTATCACTACATGCATATATGGCAGGTGGAGGCTGTATGGTTAATAGGTTTTGCGAAAAGCAAATTACATTTTATTTAACTACAAAGTTGGTTGAAAACATTGAGAATGGTAAGCCCCATCTCAATCCCAATTAAAAGGTAATTAATAAACCAACAAAATTAATTTAGAGTGATGAGATCCACATGATAATCCAAAGAACCAGATACTCAAGATGTCCATAACCGGGGACACAGCTAACCATCATTAGTTTGTACACTCTGCAGAGGATTGTGCACTTTTCCCCACAAGACTCGATCTCCTCTGTTGGATTTCTCGCACTACATGATGTTTGAGAAACGGATGACCGAGACACAGTCTTTCCAAAGAGGTCCCCTTAACCGATAGATAGGCCGGTACACCTACAATCTCCTACATCTGTTAGCCCATCATGGAAAGGTTTCCCACAACTTACTCAACTATGCCAGAGCCCATAATGGCATGTGGCTGCACATGGAAGTTTCCAGCATGAATAATCTTATGATCCCTTTGAGCCTGAGTGGCGGTCCATAGGAAAATCACACGGTACCCTGGGATTTCTAGAAAAATACAGGCAATCACTGGATACCCCAGGTGCCTTAGTCCACCCAGATGTGTATTAAAGTTGCCACCTTAAGTTCAACCATTAATTAACAACCTCACATCTGTCATGAATACATTCAAACCCAATCCACGTCTACGAGCATAGCATAGAAGTATAAGCAACGTAGAAGTAACTCCCAGGGTTTGATAATAAACAGGTGAATAGGTACTACCTCCTCTACATCCCAACCCACAATTTAATCAGATCCTAACCATGCAATTGTTTGAGGATTAATCTAATGCGATAAAACTGGGTAGTAAAGAGGTATGATCAAAGTGTTACTTGCCTTGCTGATGATCCGTGAAACCTAGAGACTCGATGTAGCACGCTTCACACTCCGGGTACTCTATCGCAATCAAACAAGCATACAATAAGCAATCAAGCAAGGGCACGGGTAAAACTCAAATAAGAGATCTAACCAAAAAGTTCAACTTAAGAACTCCGGCTTGCAAAAAGAATCAAATCAAATGAAGCAACAACACTCAAACGGAGAAAGAAACAAGCTTCGTTTACTAATCTGGACTAAAGTCAAATTTTACAGTGGCAAAAACTTGTTTAAGTTGGTTAAACAGAAAGTTGGTTTCGAGACGAAACTCTAGGCACTTGAATCGCCTGATTCCGATAAACGAGCGAAATGTTATACTAAAACGAAAATCGGATCAGAAATCGTGATCGAAAATAATCGCGGAAAATCCAAGAAAAAGAAAAACTAACAAATAGGCTAACGAACGAACATTCGCTGTCTGCGGCTAATGGACGAAAACCGTTCGTTAAAACAAACGTACGAATGAACGTCCTCTATTTAACTAAACCAAAAAAAACCGAATTGGGTCTAAAAAACGGATCTAGGGTTTTCGTAAAAAAACGTTCGGTTTTCTCGCAAAAACCAAGGCGGCGGCGGCTACCTCCGGCGAAGTATGGCGCGGCGGCGGGCGGCTCCGACGAGGCGGCGCGGGGCGGCGGGTGGCGGCGCGGGGCGGCAACGACGACGGCGGCGGCGGCGAAGGCAGCGTGCGGCAACGGCGGCGACGGCGGGGTTAGGGTTTGCGTCGGGGCGCGGGTGGGCTGCGGGGTGCGTGGCGATGGCTTATAAAAGGGTCGGCCCGAAGTCGGTTTGACTTTTAAAAAAATAATTCCGACGTGCAGAAAAAGAAAGAAAAGTAATACTAAACGGACTCCAAAAATCCCGAAATAAATTTTCCCCGTCCTCTAAAAATAATCCGCACAAGGTGAACTTTTATTTGGGCCTAAAATGCAATTTTGAAAAATGCATATTTTTCCTAATTCAAATAAAATAGCGAAAAAACTTCGAATAAAAATCTTATTTGATTTTAATATTAAATCTTCGATATTTCTTTATTTTGAGGAAGTCATTTTATCCTCTCTCTTTTATTTTTATAAAAGAAATATTCAAAGAGAAAATAATTAAAATCAAACGATCCTCTTTTCAAAATTCGAGAAAACTCGAATATGAAAATAATGAAATCCCCAACTCTCTCCGTAGGTCCTTGAGTTTCGTAGAATTTCTAGGATCAAGCCAAAATGCAATAAAATATGATATGCAATGATGATCTAATGTATAGCATTCCAAATTGAAAATTTGGATGTTACAATTGGATAGGCCCTGCTAGATTCATGGCTACCCTAATAAACCATCTAACCACACCAACAGAAGTTGTTGGGTCTTCAAACAGGCCGGCAAGTTAAACGCCGAGTACAAGGGGAAGAAGCCGCCCAGCGACGACGACGAAACTCGCCAACCAAACACCGGGGGTCAGAAGTAGTTTCCCCCTGAAGTAAAGACAATGAACATGGTACACATGACACAGTCCCCTATAGGGGAATGCAAGGAGCGCTCTCTCCGTGCAGAGGATCACACTACGGCTATCTCAGTCGAACTACACAACGGGGGCATTACACCGCATACCTCGTCGGCCATTAAGCCACCGGTCTCCATTCAACATGACTGTTCAAACCCCATACAGGACTAGCAGTTCGACTTCCGCCGTCCGCCGCATATACCCGGACAATCTGTACCGTGCATACATAACTATGCACTTAAAATACCCTGGGCACCGGCGAAAGCACAATACGGACGGACCTGAAAGTACTCCCATAACCTTCTCTTTTTTCTAACTTTTTTCCTTCTTCCTTTTTCTTGTTTCCCTCCACAGGTAGCTCAATGGCTGGCCTCAGACTCTATCAGAGTTCGGGTTCGTACACTCACCCAAGGGTTATTTCTATCAAGAAGTCCCTTCACCGAAGACAGGCGGCGCAGACGTGCGACAGGAGGTCCAAAATAACTTTTTGTAGACCGCACTCTATATTTCGAGCCTGTAAAGTGCCTTTCTCCTCCGCCTTCGACCCCTGGCATATCAAATAGCCGGGGTTGTGGCTTTGTTATCTATATACACGATTGGCACATCACTCAGATCCCAGTAAAAATAATCCATTCTTTTCTAAAAGGACCGAGTTTTGCCCCTACGGTTGTCTCAAATGTACACCTCGGCATATATTGCCAGGGGCTCGGTATGGGAACAAACGAGTTGCCGACAAAAGTCCGAGCAGCTCTATAGCGTACTTCGGCGCCGCGAGTTTGGCCTTATCACTACAAAAAAATACACTTCCGTGATGATACGTGTTTGTCACAGTAGGTCGCGTTTTCTGTCAAGCATGTACATCCATGACAAATTTATGACAGAATCAGGATAGTCATACATGTGCTGTCATAGAAGTGTTCCATGACATTGCCAAAATTATCATCATGGAAGTGTCCACTTCCATGACGATAAATCGCGCATCACAGAAGTGCTTTCATCAAGGGTGACCGACACGTGGCATCCACCTTAACGGAACGCCGTTAAGCTATCGGGTCGGATTTTGGATCCGATAACCCGTTAACAGCCATGACCAATGCCGATTTTCCACGTGTAAAATTCTCATCGGCTGATGGATCCACGCGTCACCTCCGCGTTGGCACAGGTGTCACTCATCCAACGGTCGAGATGGGCCTATGATATGTTGACACGTGGACCGGCCCAAAAGTGGCCCACAAAGATTAAATGGGCCGGCCCAACCGAAGGCCCATAAAATTTAGCGGACCATAATGGGCCGGCCCAGCCAAAGGCCCACAAAATTTAGCGGACCATAATGGGCTGGCCCAGCTAAAGGCCCACACGATTTTGCAGACCATAATGGGCCGGCCCAGCTAAAGGCCCACAAGATTTTGCGGACCACAATGGGCCGACCCAGCTAAAGGCCCACAAGATTCTGCCGACCATAATGGGCCGGCCCAGCTAAAGGCCCAACATTCTTTGTCAAATCGGCCCGTCAACGGCCTGTCCTAAACTTGTCATCAACGCGTCCCATGGTCACTTCTGGCCCGTTAATAGTCCGCTAAGTAATTGGGCCGAATTACGGCCCGGTGTATTTCCGGCCGTCCGCCTTCATTTGGGCCCATTTACAAGCCATCAAAACATTCGGCCCATAAACGACCGTGAAGGATTTGGGTCATATTCGTCCATGTCTGACATTGGGCCTGTTAGAGGCCCACTATAGCTTTGGGCCACTTTCGGCCTGTTGTCATTTTCGGCCTGTTAAGTCGGACGTGAACCATGGGCCATATGTGGCCCAACGTCATATCGGGCCCATTAACGGCCCATATAAAAATGACGATAATCTAGCCCGACTGAAGTTCCGGCCTGTTAAAGGCCCGTGTATTAGGTCGGCGCATTTACGGCCCGTTCGAATTTCGGCCTGTTAAAGTCCAGTCGGTTATTTGGCACAATCAGGGCCCAATCTCACTTTCGGTCTATTAAAGGCCCATGTATTTTATGGGCTCGGGATATTTACACCTGTAAATGGCCTATTTTTACTGAGGGCCCAAATTGTGTTTAGGCCTGTTAAAGGCCCACTATGGGCACAGGCCTACCAGAAAAATATGAAAGCTTATGCTGATTTAGGCCCAGATATTTTTAGTGGGCTACATGCCAATTTCGGCCCGTAATCGTTTTTAGCCGAATTGGAATGGGCCCGACGAATGTTGGCATGTTGGGCTCCTACGAAGCTTTTGGCTGAATACATTACTAAGATAAACCTACACTATACAAAAATAGCGTCGTAATTACTGCAGCCTGAGGCAGCATCATAAATGTTGTATCACAACAAAATAAATTCCAACCATACAACAAAAGGCTTGTTGGCATAAAGTTTACAGTCCTTCCAGATAAAAGCACCATCAGATGTATAGAAGCATAGATCATTTGACCTGAGTGCTAATGTTTTAGGCTGTAGAATCTGATGGAGCAACACGATCTCCACCTTTTTTCCGCCATTGCTCTTGAACAACGAAGCGAATGTCTGATAGTCTGGTTTCAAAACCATTCATATCTTGACGACATTTCTCAACCACTATTCTTATTTCCGAAATAACGTCCATTAGGGATTGGACTTGTGTCTGGAGCACAGATATATCACTCTGTCTAGCAGGAAGATTTTGTTCAGTAGGCGATTTGGACGAGGTTACCTTGACAACCAACCCAGAATTACGCAGGAAGGTGCTTTTTGCACTGTTAGTGGAGAGATACTGACGCACTGCAGCAAGAGGTGACATTGTGCCTGTAGTAGCCTCATCACCTTCAGGTGGTTGTGGATGTTCAATCATTTGTTCCATAGCTTCCTGAAAGTTTGAACTTGTAAATTAGTGTACCAGATAAGTTACTAATGAGACAAAAACAAACAAAGTAGGTTAAATGTTTATACATAACTTATTTTGGTGAACTACTGTAATACATTAGCATGTATTGTAGTGCCAACTACATAATAAAATCACTTTCGGAACATATGTCCATGTAGCATGCCTACTGTATTGTCTATTTCCTCACATTCGTTGACATCTAAGGATAAATAGACATGGTTTAAAGTAGGATGAACATAGTATGACATCATTCATATCATGGGAAAATAGATATAAAACAAACAGGCTATTTTATCATTGTGTGCGCACGTGAACATAACAACTAGATTACAGATCAAGACCAAAAGAATATCCTTCATCTCTTTTAAACAATGTAAGGTGAAATGATATGTTAAGACAACTGTGAATAAGAGTGAACAGAGTAACTGACATTGGCTGCAAACCAAGTAGTTAAATGAACACATCATAGTACCAATCATTTCAAGGCAGAAGGAGTAAGGACTTACAACAGCGACCTGAACTAGGGTGCTCATGCCCTTCATCTTGCTGGTGTGGCAATCCTTGAAGATTTGCACTGCATTCGGTTCAGGTTCTTTTTGGTCCGCACGGGATTTCCTCTGTATTTGGAACAAGTCAATATAGATACGATAATATGGCACAAAAAAAGAGAAGGAAGTAGAAGCTATTTACAAGAGCCTCACAGTGTGCAATATAGCTATGAGATCATGTGGTCTGTTGGAATTTCACTTTAGAACGGTTGATTTTGTTCTTCAAATAGTTAGCCTAGAAGAAGATACACTTGTAAGGCACATACATAAATACAAGTTCAATATGTGGTCTGATCAAATACATATAGCCTACCTGATACTTTGGACCAAACCAGTGTTTAACGAGGGCTGTCCAGTCTTCGTCTGTAATATATTCCACTGGAGATGTTTGGGCCATTTCATTGTTAGCCTTGCCTTCAAAGTGAGATTTTCTAAGGTGGTACCGATACTGTCGCAGAGCAGACTGAAAAACATGAGTGCATGCTTGTCTAGTTGCATCATCTTTCGGATCCAACTTGAACCTCATCTGTTGAAAAAAGAATGTGAGTCTTATTAGGAGGAAGCTAGAAAGTATGGGACATAGCAAGACAATATTACTAATTGCGATGAATAACAATACTTACGAATAAATGGTCAAGGAGGTGTTAAACTGGGTATTGTCTTTCTCATTCCTGTACTGGGTCCATGTTGGGAGGATACGTGCATGACACCTAACGGCAATGGCTGCCTCTGATACTAACTTGGCTGACTCTGTAGCATCACGTGGCCTTTTTAAACCTACCTCAAAATGGATCTCCATTCTTCCTCCTTTAGATTTTGTTAATTTGTCAAACATTATCCCTGATGTCTGTTTCCGCTTGCGCCATGGTGCTAGTTCAACAACGAATATGGAAAGTGTTAGTGTACATCAAACTGTGAGAGTAAATATAAAGGAGCATGCAACTGCAACTTGACTCGGTCAGGCACCGTCTTGGTGTTGATGCTCATGAGGTTCATCTGATCTTGCCAAGTCCTGTTGTGTCAGCAGTGCATCGGAAGTAGTGTTAGGTGTGAAGGCAGCTTGGGAACTGGCCAGTTCCGGAGCAAACGAACGAGTAACTGGTTGAGATGCTGGTACAGTTGAAGCGGATGCTGCAGCTGGTGGAGCAGGTGATGCTGTGTTTGTAGATTTAGCCGGTGGACTTGGACCTTCTACTGCACTATAAGTACCAACAGAATCTCGACGGCAGAACATTTTCCGTTTCACCCGACGAGTAACAACACTCCCTACTATATTATTTTCCTTGCTCTTTTTTGACTTTGCCATGTCAAGCTGTACCCACAACATAAAAGAATAAAATCACTCTTCAGAACTCATTGATGCATGATACAGACAAGCAATACTTTGATGTAAGACAACCGTATGAGGATGGAATATGTAAGAAAAACAGGACGACATGACATATTCACAGCTACGATGTGCAAACTAAGCAGAAGGATTTTGAAGAAAATAGAAGTAATGCAAGCTAGACACCATATGAAAGATGCAACCAATATTACTCTGCCAAGTTAAAAGTGTCTTGTCATAAGTGGCAATTCGAAAAATTAGAAGCAGTACACCATAGAAATCAATGCAAGATGCAACCACTATCAAACTGCCATGTTAAAAGCATCCAATCATGAGTGACTGATGCGGGATACACAACAACAATACTTTGATGTAAGAACATGGTATGATAGATGGATGTAGTGTATTCTAGACACAGAAAGCCATGTCATATGCACATGTATAACGTATAAACTCAGCAGGTGCAATTTAATCAGAATAGAAGAAATATAGGCTAGCCAACATATGCAACATGAAACCAATTATCACACTATCAACTTAGAGCAAGCACCTACGATGGTGGAGTACGGGAGATGAACTCATCATGTAGACTCGGGACTTCAACTTCATTAGCAGTAGCAGTGGCAAATCTAGAGAGTCTCTGTTTGCGTCGGTACGGAGGACCACCAACATCCCCTAACTTACACTTTTCCTTCCTATTTTCTGATATTGCCTTATGAAGTCAAAACCACAAGAAGATGAATAAAATTAGCTCTGCATAACTGGTTGATGCATGATACAGACGAACACTACTTTGATGTAAGGCAATCACATGATAGGAGGATGGAATATATACAAAAAAGACAGCATTTCATATTCACACGTACGATAGGAGGATGGAATATGTATGAAAAAACAGTAAGCGGAAGGCATTTCAACAAAATTAGAAGAAATGAAAGCTAGGCACCATATGAACATGCAACCAATATCACTCTATCAGGTAAAAAGTGTCTCGTCGTAAGTTCCATTTCAAGAAATTAGAAGCAGTACAAGCTAGAAGAGAATGCAAGATGCAACCTACATCACAGTCCCAAGTTAAATGTGTCTTATGTGTAAGTGATCGTTGCAGGTATAAGTTGTAAGCTACGCAGATGCAATTCAACATAATCAGAAGCAGTACAAACTAGACATCATACGGAAAATGCAACCACGTATAACAGTTCCAAGTAAGAGCAAGCACCTGTGATGGTGGAGTAGGGGACTTGTGCTCATCATGTACACGTATGTTCTAGAAACAGGAACACGTGTCATATTCACATGCATTATGTGTAAAGTAAGCAGATGCAATTCAAGTTAGAAGCAATACAAGCTAGACATCATACGCAACATGCAACCACATATAATAGTGTCAAGTTAGAGCAAGCACCTGTGATGGTGGAGTAGGGGAGATGTGCTCATCATCTACACAGCTACGTTGACTGTCCAGTCTTGTGTTGTCTTGCGATTCTTGTTGGGAGGATGGCGGAGTAGAATATGTAGAGACCCCCTGTTTGAGTTGCTCCGAAGGACCACCATCATCCAGTGCCGAACTAATTTCCTTCAGCTGTAATGATTTTGCATTGTGAAGTCAAACCGATAAGAAAAAGGAATAAAATTCGCTCTTCAGAACTCATTCATGCACGATACTGACGAACACTACTCGGATGAAAGGCAAACACATGATGCGAGGATGGAATATGTATGAAAAACAGGATGGTGTGACATATTCACACCTATGATGTGGTAACTAAGCAGAAGGCATTTCAACAAATTAGAAGCACTGCAGGCTAGACACCATATGAAAGATGCAACGAATATCACTCTGCCAAGTTCAAACTATATGGCGTTTCAACAAATTAGAAGCAGTACATGCTAGAAATCATATGCAAGACACAACCAATATCATAGTGGTGACTTAAAGGTGCCTTATCATAAGATATACTATGTACCAAAAACAGGAAAGCGTGTCATATTCACATGTATCATGTGTAAGCTAAGCAGATGCAGTTTACGCTAATTAGGAGCAATACGAGCTAGACACCATATGCAACATGCAACCAGATATCACACTGCCAAGTTAGAGCAAGCACCTTGGATGGTGGAGTAGGGGAGCGGAGACTTGGACCTTGTAATGCACTATCAGTACAAGGAGAATCGGTACAGATGCTCCGTTTATGTTACTGCAGAGGACCACCATCATCGCCTTCCTTACTCTTTTCCTTCCTCTTTCTTGATTTTGCCTTGTCAAGTCAAACCCACAAGAAAAAGGAATAAAATTTGCTCTTCAGAACTCATTGATGCATGATACTGACGAACACTACTTTCATGTAAGACGAACACTACATATCACACTGCCAAGTAAGAGCAAGCACCTGGGATGGTGGTGTGGGGGAATTGCGGTGATCAACTAGAGAGCTACGTTGACTATCTTCATTTAGCCTTGCTGTTTCTTGAGAATCATGTGGGGAGGATGACACTGCACTCTTTAAACGAGTATGGCGTCTCACAGAAACCCATCCGGGTGACTGTCTCATCATAAGTGATTGACAAGGGATACAAAAGAGCATTAGTTTGGTGTACGAACATGGTTAATAGACATATGTAGTATGTATCAAAAACAGGAAGGCGTGTCATTATCAAAGGTATAATGTGTAAAGTAAGCAGATGCAATTTAACCAAATTGGAAGGAATACAAGCTAGACACCATATGCAACATGCAACCACATTTGACAGCGTGAAGTTAAAGCAAGCACCTGGGATGGTTGTGTGTGGCAATTGAGATCATCAACTGCAGAGCTACGTTTACTGTCTTCAACTGCTGACACTGCACCCGTTAGAGCACTGGAACGCTTAGTGCTTATCTTCGAATTACAATGGAGCGACTTCTGTCTTTTCTTTTCTGCATTCATCAACACTGCGCCAGAGTCTAAAATACCCATGCATAAAAAACAATAGTGTGAGTATGGGTGAAGTGTGTGCACAATTAGTACAGTCTAAAGGTAGCAGATAGCAGGTCGGTGAGAAATAAATGACGGGAGACATATGATAGCTCTTCAACATGCATGGCACACTAAATTACTACGGGATTCTATGAAAATAACAGTCGACTGAAAGCAAATAGGTCAGTCCATTTTTTCTGCACCGTCTGATGTACAAAGAACGGGCAGATCGCCTTCATCTACCTCCAGCAAGTCAGTGTTGACGATCTTCCTCAAAACGCCAGCGACCACCGGCCCAGTATTCCTCCCCTGCCTGCGCCCTCCCTTCGACCTCACCGCACCGCCATGCTTGGCACCCCCCCAGCCATCCATTCAAGGCCCGCCGACCTCCAGATCAGGCACAAGCAGCTCCTGCGCCCCACACCCCTATGATAGACACCGATGCGCCGCTTCCCCGAGGAACATGCGGACTAGGTGCTCCGCGCGCCTAAGCGGGTGCTGCTTCTTTTAATTGCGGTTCGACTGACCCTGAATTGAAATCCAGGCGGGCTACTGACCTCTAGCAAAGGTGAAATAGTAAAAGGGAGGAAACCTTGTGCATTTAGTATCACGAAGAAGATGCAGTAAGAAGCGCTCAACTAGTTTCTTTCATGGGATAAATACGGTGTGAGCAGAGACATAAGATTTGCACGAATAAGGGAAGAGGAGTACCACTTTCTGCTCGCAGTGCTGTGTCCTCCTTCTGTTTTTCTGATGATCTTCTTGTTGTTCGCTGGAAACCAGAAGTTGTGGAGGACGGTGCAGCCTTGGACGAACCCATGGCCAAGTTGTTGAGTGTGGTGTGGTGGCCGACTGTCAGTGGCGGGGAAGCAGATCCGAGGCAGCGAACGATGGCGTAGCGGGAATAGCTCCTGTGCGGTGGACGGTTGCGACAGTGGAGCCGCAGCAGTGAGGCGCAGGACGGCGTGGTCGGAGTGGTTCTGGTATGGCGCACGTCGGTGTCGGCGTCGTGAAGGCAGCTCTGCCTCGGCTTCAGCTGCTAAGTCCTTGAGGGCGTTGCGGTTGCGGTTGCGTTGGACAACGATGTCGGGGTACCGGCTCCGGCGTGATGGAGGAGGGCGGCGGTGGATTGGCCGCTATGGGGTGGAGGACGGAGGAGGCTGGGGTTTCACGGCTGGTGGAGAGGGCGTTTTCGCGCCCACAGAGTATGAATGGGGAAACGGAGGGAGGCTGGGAACTAAGGGGGAACAATGTTTCGGTTTGAGACGCGCTTGTTTGAAATTTGGGGAAAGTTACAAACTTTTCCCCCATCTAAAATTTCGGACATATTGCGGGTTGGGGGTAGGATAGTCATGTCAGGTGTCCAAATGTGGGCGGGATAGATTTCGGCCGAGCGCATGGGTAGGCGCCCATGGCATATGAATGTTTCTCTGGCATCTTGGTGAAGTTACAAACATACCCTGGTTTAGACCTTTGGACATCGGGCCGATAGGCTACACGGGCCAGAGTCAGGACAGTAATTTCCTACCACCAAAACATTAGTCTCGCGCGGTTTCGGGTGACCAGAGGCCTATTTGGCGCTTCGTTCAATATTTGGGAGCAGAAGCATTAACGTTTTCGGTTCTCTTGAATTGAACTTTCAGGATTTGTCAAACTTCACAAATCTTTACTCTTGAAAATCCTAAAGCTACGATTATTTTGGAATGGAGGGGGTACATTTGAATATACATTGTACACGAGTATATATTAAAAAATATGCAACTTACCTCAGTTCATGCATGGTTCCAGAATAATCTCCTTGGTTGCAAAAAAAGTTAGATATGCGTATGAATATATATAGCATGTTCAAACTCACAACAAAGATTGATGCCCCCTTTTACATCTGATTTACAAATGCCATTATCTCGGGTTCAAATAGATGGATGCACTTCCTATGAATTCAAATCTTCGAAACCCCCTTTATTTTGAATTCGACATGTATTCTATTTCATAGCTAGCAATTAGGAATGTATCCATGCAAGTGACAAATGTATAAAGTGCTTCACACTAACAACATGGAGTGCACTAATTAATGTTTATATATGAATTGCAAAAGCATCCATTGCATGTATTTCAAACCGCTCTCACTCTATGGATCGATAAGATGAAATAAACACATGCACATGCTAGAATTCAATTGCAGTTGAAGAAAGAGCCTACTCCTGGTACTGTATATTAGTGATAGGCGTGTGTACAAAGTACACGTGAATACCAGGCATTGTGCATGTGTGTATACCATCGACGAACTAGCCCCCAAGCTTGTATAACATACTAAGGGCCTAGGGTTAGAAATCATATATAGTCAGCTTATCACTAGTGGGGATAGAGTCCTCCGCGACTCTGGTAGCTTCGTGTTGTACGCCGAGTGCTCCACATGGGTCTTCGTATAACACGTCTCGGTCCAACCTATATGTGGCACAGGATGGAACCTGTTGGGGAACGTAGTAATTTCAAAAAAATTCCTACGCACACACAAGATCATGGTGATGCATAGCAATGAGGGAAGAGTGTGATCTACGTACCGTTGTAGACCGACAGCGGAAGCATTATATCAACGCGGTTGATGTAGTCGTACGTCTTCACGATCCGACCGATCCAAGCACCGAAACTACGGCACCTCCGAGTTTCAGCACACGTTCAACTCGATGACGATCCCCGGACTCTGATCCAGCAAAGTGTCGGGGAAGAGTTCCGTCAGCACGACGGCGTGGTGACGATCTTGATGTTCAACTGTCGCAGGGCTTCGCCTAAGCACCACTACAATATTATCGAAGATTATGGTGGAAGGGGGCACCGCACACGGCTAAGAAAACGATCATGTGGATCAACTTGTGTGTCTAGGGGTGCCCCCTGCCACCGTATATAAAGGAGCCAAGGGGGGGTGCGGCCGGCCCTAGTAGGAGGCGCGCAGGAGGAGTCCTACTCCTACCGGGAGTAGGACTCCCCTCCCTTTCCTTGTCCAAGTAGGAGAGGGGGGAGGAAGGGAGAGAGGAGAGGAAGGAAAGGGGGGGCGCCGCCCCTCCCTCCTTGTCCAATTCGGACTAGGGGGAGAGGGGGCGTGCGGCCTCCCCTGGCAGCCCCTCCTCTTCTCCACTTTAGGCCCATGAGGCCCATTAACCCCCCGGGGGGTTCCGGTAACCCCCCGGTACTCCGGTTTTATCCGAAACTTCCCCGGAACACTTCCGGTGTCCGAATATAGCCGTCCAATATATCAATATTTATGTCTCGACCATTTCGAGACTCCTCGTTATGTCCGCGATCATATCGGGGACTCTGAACCAACTTCGGTACATCAAAACTCATAAACTCATAATATAACTGTCATCGAAACCTTAAGCGTGCGGACCCTACGGGTTCGAGAACAATGTAGACATGACCGAGACATGTCTCCAGTCATTAACCAATAGCGGAACCTGGATGCTCATATTGGCTCCCACATATTCTACGAAGATCTTCATCGGTATGTTACGCCGAGATTCGATCATCGGTATATCAATACCTAGTTCAATCTCGTTACCGGCAAGTCTCTTTACTCGTTCCGTAATACATCATCTTGCAACTAACTCATTTAGTTGCATTGCTTGCAAGGCTTAGGTGATGTGCATTACAGAGAGGGCCCAGAGATACCTCTCCGACAATCGGAGTGACAAATCCTAATCTCGAAATACGCCAACCCAACATGTACCTTTGGAGACACCTGTAGAGCTCCTTTATAATCACCCAGTTACGTTGTGACGTTTGGTAGCACACAAAGTGTTCCTCCGGTAAACGGGAGTTGCATAATCTCATAGTCATAGGAACATGTATAAGTCATGAAGAAAGCAATAGCAACATACTAAACGATCGAGTACTAAGCTAACGGAATGGGTCAAGTCAATCACATCATTCTCCTAATGATGTGATCCCATTAATCAAATAACAACTCTTTGTCTATGGTTAGGAAACATAACCATCTTTGATTAACGAGCTAGTCAAGTAGAGGCATACTAGTGACACTCTGTTTGTCTATGTATTCACACATGTATTATGTTTCCGGTTAATACAATTCTAGCATGAATAATAAACATTTATCATGAAATAAGGAAATAAATAATAACTTTATTATTACCTCTAGGGCATATTTCCTTCAGAACCGACCCATGAGTCTTCATGTTGACCCACCAGAACTAGAAATGATGTGCCCACCACACCACACACGCAATCGGCCACTAAGAAAATAAGCATATACAATAGTACAACGGTATCTAGCTCACGATACGTCTCCATATTTTGTTGATGACACTGACGGACTTTGCATTTGATGCGTGCTCCATATTTTGTTGACAACACTTACGGTCATTGTATTTGAAGCGAAAGCACGATATGGTCACTGGACTTCAGAATAAGCTCATCACGGTCACCACATACATTTTGTCGTGCTAACCAACATGTTGTTGGATGGTTAGAGGACAGTGGTTTCTCAAGCCCACCAAGGTTAAAGTCCCGGTGCTCGCATTTATCTTGTGTTAATTTCAGTATTTTCCGGCGATGTACGTTCAGTGGGAGGAGACGTTCCGCTCGACTACGAGGCACCTATGGTGACTTCGTGAAATCTCAAGATCATATATGCTGGCCCACTCTCTCGAAGGTGCTCATAGGGGTAGGGTTCGCGTGTGTGCGCTTATAGCGGTGAGTGCTTGTGCGTATATATGAGCCCTTGCGTCTGTACCGTGTTAAACAAATACATATCATGATTATACGGTCACTAGCTCACCCGTACAACTCCGTATTTTGTTGATGACACAATCAATTGACCAATCAAACATTCCACGCGGTGCAACTAGTGTTGCACCATCGGGGCGCGTAACCACGGGGCCCACCTGTCAGCCCGTATATGAAAGAAAGAAATGGTAGTTTGCGTCTGTACTGTGTTAATAAAATAGGAGTACATTTTAGGGTGATCATACGGTCACTGGCTCACCATACAGCTCCGTAATTTGTTGATAACACGATCAATTGACCAGTCAAACGGTCCACATAAAGCAGCGCACATTACCATAGGGCCCACCCGTCAGCGCGTATATGAAGGACATAAATGGTAATAAATTAGTGGTCGGTGGGTATTCGAAATCGCGAGACCTCTGGTTGGCAGTCACCGGCGGTTAGGGGGGCGTTCATTGGGCGGTGGGGTGGGGATCCCCAGAGAAAAAACTCAGCGGGGAGGGGGGGCTAGAGGGATGGCCGGTGCGGCAAAGGACAGGCGGTGGGGAGTGGTTTTGGGGAGGGCGGGCCGGCCGCGGGCGGCGGGGGCTGGCGGTTCGGCCCGTGGTGCCTGGCGGCTCAGGGGGGTGGAGTTTGATGATAAACTGGAGGCCCTTGATTTCGTATGCAATGGCTGGAAAATCTAATGACCAGAGATGAAAAAGTCAGTCGACTGACGTGTAGCCTCACCCCGCACGTACACATGCACGCACGCAAGACACGCACGCAAGACACGCACGCATGTAGGCGTGCAACACTGACACGTACACATGCACGCATGCTGGCGTGCAACACTAACACGTACACATGCACTCACGAACACACGCACTTACGCACCCATGCATGCAACACTGAAACATACCCTTGCACGCACGCAACACTCGCATGCTTGCATGCACAAAACACACGACGCAAGACACATGTTCAACCTATACGTGCATGCACCCTTTGTTAAGGACATGGATTGTTACGGGTATTAATCAATCTTATCTGTGGTAAGCAGAACATTGATGTTTGCAGCGGTCTTTATGAATCACAACATATAGAACAGGCTATCAACATAGTAGGCTTATCTACATGAAAAAGATGACGTCACACTCAATGAACAATCATCGGTTTATGAAATGCCCGCTTCTGACCGCCCTGGCCCACCAAAGGTTCCTCTGTTGTGCGCTGCCTGCGTTGGGTCACTGACATGCATGCCATGCACCCAAAGAGCCCACATGTCAGTGGAAGAAGAGCGCGGTGTCCTAGGTCAGAGTCGAGGGCGCCACTCGCGGCACGCCCGGCTGAACACGCCTCCATGCCGCATTCAAACGCCTCCATGAAACCCGCCCATGTGGAAGCCGAGAAACCCACTCTGGACACACGTCCGTTCATGACCGGGCCGGCGTTAAACGCAACGCCGGCCGAGCTCCTCCCGACCGCCATCTATTTAATCTCCTATTTAAATGAGGCCAAACGCCGGCCAAGAATCGCACACCTCCACCGCTCCCCTATCTCCTCCACCATTTTGTCCACTCTTACAATGGCTTAAGAAGAGTAGTTATTCCACATCCAAGCCGGCTGGGTTGCCCGTCGGATACGAGCTATGCAGCTCGCTGATCCACTTCCCTCCCCTTGCCTGACGAAGCCAGTTGCCGCCCTAAGCCGGCGCCTGGTTCAGCAACTCGCCGCTCCAGGCCAGCTCGACGAGGAGCGGCACACGGGCGTCGTTGCTGCCGTCCACGCCACCACCTCGTACCGCGTCTCCCGTTTCTGTGGCCGAGACTCCCATGTCGGAGGCCGCGCCATGCAAGCAGCGACAGAAGTCGGGTGCGCGGAGAGCGACGAGTCGGTGGCCAGCGCCTCCGCATCCGCCGCCATCATCGAGGAGAAGTAGAACACGGGAGGCCGCCGCCGCTTGGGTCCCATGAAGGCCACCGCGGAGGCGACGCCGGCGTACACAGCAGGTGTCTTGCTGGATCCTTTTTTGCGAGGACCTTCGTCGACCCCGCATGGGCTCCACGGAAGAGGGGAATGTTAGGATGAACTCGAGCCGGTGCCGGCCATGGCGAAGTAGTGGTCGGTGATGAACTCAAACCGGTGCCGGCCACCATCATCTTCGGCACCAGCCAATGATATCAGTTGGGCAGTGGGGACGTGAGCCGTCCTTTGCGCTGAAGCATATACCTCCGGGGCTCCCGGCAGTCCGTTGATCGTGCTGCCGGAGATGAGGAACACAAATCGATCAGCGGGCGACCATTTAGGCCAGGTATTATATACCTGTGCTGTCCAGAACTAGCACCGTGTAGTTCATTTGAATGCAATGAAATCCATCACGTTTGTATGAAAATCCGGTATTTTATATGATTTCCGTCGTTGTTTATATGAAATATTAGTTTGTCTACGTGTTTTCGTGAATTTCGTCCGGTTGGTTGAGTTGCTATCATAATGTGTGCGGCGACGGTTGGATGGCGTAATTTGCGGGTCGCCGGTCGGTCTGCGGGCGGCTCAGGCGGCGTTGTGGGACAAAAAAACACAGCTCGTGCGAGCTCGTCTCCAACGTGCGCGCTGGAGGATGCATGACAGCATGAGCACCCGAGCCATTCCTCGTTCATCGGTGGCAAAGGCACCGGTGGACAAAAGGGTCGCCAATATTTTGGCTACCCCGAGCAAGATCCAAACAGCCCCTCCCAATAGATTCAAATCCCTCGTTCACCGTGGAATTTTGCCATGTGTTGTTTTCATGGACTAGCAAGATGCCCGTGCATTGCACGGAACATCAAGATGCATTTTTTTTACAAACTCCCGCATGCATGCAAGGGATAATTAATGTCCTCCTTTGCTAGTACCACGAGGCAAACACCATTAATATTGCATCGATTAGTGTTAGTGGCCTTGTATATCTGCAAATTGTAATTTTGATAGTGGCCCCTTGTATATAAAAATGGAGGGAGAAAGATGAGAGATAAGGTGAGGAGGAGTGGGGCGTGGTGGTGACTGGTGGCCGGACTGGGCGGAGGCATGGGGATGGACGACGCATTATGTCTAGGTTTGTATATCTCTCACACACACCCACATAGGTGGGGGACGTGCACGACGAGAAGAGGTGCACGCACGGCGCACGTACTCCCGTCTCTTTCCCAACCACACCCGCGCGGGTACACGGTGGAGCTCATTTCTGTAAGAAAAAGGCAGCCCACGTGGTAATTTGGCACGTGTATAGGTTGTCCACTTGGTGGAGGGAGGATCGTCTACCACGGGTGAACAAACGAATTGCGACTTGACGCGTTATGTTAATTAAAAAAACAGGCAAACCATGTGGGGCCTACCTTAGAGGCAAGGCTCTATACACTGGAGTACTTTTGATGTGTCCCGTCAACTCGCAGAACGAGGAGAAGCTTGCTTAGTACGCCGTCTCCCCTGCCCACGGGCGCGGTGGCTCGCAGGATGAGGTGAAGCTTGCTTACTACGCCTTACGCCCGCTCCCTCGCCCACGCGCGTGGTGGCTCGCAGCACGAGGAGAAAATTTTACTACTCCCTCCGTTTACTCCTCGCCCCTACTACGTACTTTGGTTAGTACTCCCTCCATTTACTTATACAAGGCCACTATAAAAAAAAGACATTTTGCATCTATACAAGGCCACAAATAGTAATCGAGACAAAAGTTACTACTTCCTCCTTTCCAGTTTATGGCTCAATTTCAAAATCTCTCCAACCAAGGTAGACGGTGAGTGGTCGAATTAATTTTGTAGTTTGCACAAGTAATTATTATGCTCGTTTTTCTCAAGAAGTTATGTTTACCGAGGCATTAATTAGAACGAATGCATGAATGACCACTAAATTTCCATGAACTTGTACATGAATTGGTTAGTTTCCTCTTGACACTGCTTGCGTCGGGTGATCTAACGCACCTCGAAATCCAACATGTAATGGTACTACTACTAGTATAGTAGAATTGAGACTTATCAAACGGAAAAATGAATGTTTTTTAGATGAGCCCTATAAACCCTAGTGGGTATGTACTCCGTAAAAACAGATTTTTCCAAAACTAAGTCGCTCCCTTTCATGAATTCTATAGTATATTCCTCCGTCGATGCTCCCTTTCATGAATTCTGTACTTCATGTCGCCGACATGTGGGACATATAGCAACCGGGTCGACGTGTCAAGCACCAAATAACAGTGCAGAACAGCAGGGGGACGCACCCCACTCGTACCGGCCCAGTAGTAGTAATGAGCAATGAGACGTCAAATCACAATGCCACACTTTCCCAGACGGACGAAGCAACCATTATTTCACACTTCGGTTCGCCATCATCTCAAACCATGTACTAGTATTGCTTCTGCCTCAATAGGGACACGCGCATCGCCTTGGTACATCATGACACGTGGGACCGCATGACAGGCCATGCTCCCCCGCCAATCGCTCGGCAAAATCACCTCCTTTTTACTATACTTCCTCCGTATCGGTTTACTACATGGCATGCACACCGTTCTAGGTTGAGAATTTAACTGGCTATATATGTGATGAACATTACTCTAGCCTTTTAAAAAATGTATACTTTTGTACTGTAGTACTATCGATGGATTGCGCCATGGAGCAAAAATTGAAATTAAAAAAAGGTGGTACATATAGAGAGTGCTCGTCGCCAAATTATGCATATGGTACTATTAAAAAAGCTAGTACGTGCTTAATTGGGGTGCTAAATTCTATTAAAGTAATACTAGTAGTATGTACATACTGAAGAGTTAAAGTAACGAGAAGAAACATAACATAGTTCTGCTGGGGGCTTAGCACAACACAACCCTCAAATTAAACTAAGCACACCTGAAATTAAACTATGCAACTAATCTGGTACACACTGCATTAGAAGTTTAGAACCACCATGAGCAACGACACTGCCACCTTACTCGGAGTCCTCGTCCACGTCCTTGTCCCTATTCCTCTTGGTCGATACTTCTTTGCTTGAACCGCACACTTGGCTGTTGCTCTTCATCCAACCCTTGTAGATATTGAAACAAAGGTAGCCATCCATTGCAGCGTAGTGGATGTGGTCTATATCTAGTACATTTCGCTGCCGTGCATGACGATGAAACGTGTATGCAGGTTTCTCCAATTTACCGTACGAAGGATGAACCATGGCTCCTGCCAGGGTCAGCATTGAAGGCTGACGAGAGGGCGCCAGCCGATTCTTCTGGAGGTCGAAGGGGTTGCCTACAACGAGGCCTATCCGACCCAGGACTTCTTCGTCGTTCGTAAAGTCTACAATAACGAATTTCACTGTTTTTTCCTTAAGGAAGTTCTTAAATCCTGTCACTCAATGTCGGCATGGCATATGTGGTAGAGCAAGCAAACGTTATGTACACAAACCTGGATCACGGCGGGCTTCTTCCTCTCTTCGTCCTTTAGATCCTTCTCTCGTCCCAGGACTGTGGTGTACTCAACATCTAGCCCAGCGACCCACTCATCATCTGAGTTTTCGAACATGCGTCTGAAGCGAGAAAGGCATCCTTTCACCATCGCGGAAGAACGGGTGTAGATGACGTCGAACTCATCGCCGGTGATGGTTCTAACCTTGTACTCACCGCCGATCGTGGAGATTTGGGACGCCATGGATTTGGGAGGAGGGTTAGGATTAGTGGAACTGCCATAATGTGAATGGACAGGACGACTAGGAGCGAACCGCCGTAGTATTGGAGGACGTGCGGGGATGAGTAGGAGCTAACTACCAGCGTGCGAATGGCAGGGTAGTGGCTTTCCATTCTCCCATGATACGGGCTTCCGAGAGCCCTTGGATCTGAGATCGAATGGTTGCATGGTGTGATTCTAGACCTGTGGGTGAATATCCTATCCTAGAGGGTTATTCTGCAAATTTTCAGCAACTTAGCATGCGACCGTTTGATCTCAGATGCAAGGGCTGCCAGCAGCCCGTATCATGGTCGCGCCTACCACGACCGTCGCGTCGCTCGCGCGGTCGCACCCTTGGAGATTTAACACGGTGCGTTAGGCTATCTGATGTTGGCATGTCATACATAGTCATCACTTAGTCACTCATACTACAACAAGGTTGGCTATAAGTGTATTTTTTTACTCCTCTCTATCTCTTTCTTCGTACTCAAGGAAGAAACGGTGCTAAGCGCGTGTATTTATTGCATTTGCCAATGAGTGACCTCTTCCAATGAAATGGTGTTGCTAAGTTTGCTTCATTTAATTAGCTATAGACTCAAAATTGTCTTTTCACCTAGGTACACGCGCTTAGCACCGTTTCTTCCTTGGGTCACCAAACTAGTCTCTCTCTTCTTGATTAACTTGCCACATCAGACTTCATGCCTATGTGGCAAGCTTAAGCACATGTAGGAGCAAGTAAAAGTAAGTACAATAGTATGCTTTACATGGCATTTTTGCATATGTGGAAGGAAAGAGAGGCAAGGAAAAATTGGAGAAGTGGGCTCTCATGCAAGAGCCAGCCTCTACTACATGGTGGAGCATTGGGAGAGGCACCTGTATGGAGGTGGTCAGGAATCTGGGAGACTCACGCCGGTCATAGCGCCACAGTTAAAATGATAATGGCAAGTCAAATCACGGGGCCCCTCCTGTCCAGCAGTAACTCGCTGTCAAATCACACAGCCCTACGTTTGCAGCAGCCTACTCCCTCGTCTTCTCGCGTCTCTGTCGAACCGACTAGGCGGAACTGCCCCGCCGCCTACCGCGCAGGAAAAGCCCCACCCTCGACTTTTAAATACAACTACATGCGCTTAAGAATCCAATGATATACTTTTTGTGACATAGTAACTCATATTTAGTTAGTCAAATGGATGACCTAGAACTACGTGCAGGCCCTATAAACCGAGACACCTAAAAATAAAAAAACCAAGACGGAGAGGGTAGTTCAGCACGTATCTTTTTAGATCAATATAGTTGGGATTCACCAAGGAGCAAAACCAAGTGGTAGGTTGCTCGTGTCGTGTTGGCGTAGAAACTCAAGCAGGGTCAGTCCGCACACGAAATGGGGACACACTTAACAGGACCCCTTTGGCCGACATGTGGCTCATCCACCGTCTTGTTCCACATGCGATGCACCAAATTACAGTTTGGAGCAGCGGTTCGAATTGGAGGCACCCCGGTCGTAGCGCCGCAGTAGTAGAAAATGAGCGATGAGGGGTCGAATCACAAAGCCCCACCTTTCGCGCATTAAGCTGGACGGACGAAGCAACCATCATTTCACTCTAGGGCGCAAGAGCATAAAGAAAAGAGAAAACAATGATGTGTGCGGTAGCTACCTAGGGCACCCTAGGGTAGGGGTCTCCACTACAGATCCTTCTTTTTGAAAGTGCCTCCACTACAAATCGGCTTCTCCCTCGTCCTCTTGAAGAAAACCGATGATGAGTGCGGCAATAGGGTTTGTAGGAGTACTACGGCGTGCGGGGCCACGTCGTAGTAAACGGGTTCGAGCCGACGCCTTAAATATGTGTGGGCCGCTTGGTTTTACGGGAATGAGGCAGCATTTTGGGTTCGGGGACCAGTGGAGATATAGTACATACAAAAAATTGTGGACGTAGGTTCGACCGAAAGGCAATGATTCAAGTTATTCACCGTTGCAAATAACCGTCCTCTCTGCACCTAAACTGGAGACCTTGGGTGTAATACATGATCTCTGTGCTCATTTTAATATGGTGTTTGGCTCCATAGTTCTTCAGGTACTTTATATTATCATCTACACTTGTAACCATAAGCTGCATTTTAAATTTCTGCGCATAATTTATATATCATCTTGGAGTACACATTTTGTACTAATATTATGTTCTATGCTCAATGAAGAGTTTCTCCATGGATGGCCTATCAATGGTGCTGGATTATGTCAAGATCTTATATATCCAAATGAATACTTTTGATCTAAACAAGATTATTGGCTTGCTGCAATGCTTTCCATGTCTGGAGAAGTTGTATATAAAGGTGATAATTTCACGCACATTGGAAGCCCACATATAGTGTACTAGAATTAACCGTTCAGCTGTTGCTCTTTCGACACTCTTCTTTTAGACCTTAACTATTTTCAATCTTCATGTCTATTTAGGCAACAGGACGGGGTAAGAAAGATATAACCAATCGGTGGATTCGTAAGCATCGGGATTTTCTCAGTTCTCATGAGATTCGATTGAAGACAATAACACTAGAACGATATGTAGCCAACCATGCAAACACAAGATTTGTCACATTCTTCCTGCTGAATGTGAGGTTACTATTGTCCATCAGTCTTAAGTTTATCAGCAGCATGGTTTTGACGGATGGGTATGTCGAAGAGCAAAAAAAGGAGTTTCAGGTGGGCAAAAGAGCTTCTGAATGTGCCGGGCTTCTATTTACAACATATTGTGGTCATAATCCAGTAAATTTTACGACCCAGGATGTTCATTCTATGGACCTGACCGATCCATTTGACTGTGACTGCCGAAAACAGTGCTGGAGTTAGATGTTGTTGCCCTTTTCAATCTGTTTTTTTTTGTAAACCTGATGAACAATTAACCCTCGTGCTTTTGTATAGTTTGTAAGCTGGAGTTAGATGTTCCTGCCCTTTTCAACTCGGCTGTGACTGTCATATTTTCTTTGAAACAAGGCAAATGGCTTGCCATTCATTTAATTTAGAGTGAAATATTGTAAAAAATCCAAACCAAGGGAAATAACATCACTCTCGTCGGCTGCTTGAGCTCACTGTGCATTACAGAAGCCAAGTGATTAGCCCCCACTAGCACCCACAAACTTATTTCGAACTAGCACATCAAATGGGCTGTAAATTTTCATAGGAAAGGCTGCATGACCGTGACAGATTTGGATTCTGACATTTGGGACCCGCAAGGAAATAGCCTATCCAAGGTGGTGTCGACTTACTAGCCAGTCAACAAACGATTCTGCCAACCAGCCATTGGATTGACATCCAACATATGTCATGTATCTTCTATCTCTTGTCTTCTTCTTCATCCAATCGCCCAAACCAAACCACCCCGTCGGCTCCGCCTGCTCCCGCCTCCCATGGCTGGCTGCGCCTCCGCCGCCCTATCGTACGTACCCTCCAACATTGGCCAGTCCCTCCCTCTATTCCCCACACGTCCTGTTATTCTCCGGAGACATCAGCCCCAACACGCACCCGCGCCCGAACCAGTCAACCCTCGTACTCCCCTCCGCCTGCGACTGGACCGGCGCATCTTCAATGGCTCCTGTTCATTCCGTCTGAGACCTCGCCGTCGTCCTCTGCCTTGCGGCCTTGATTCACTCGCCGTGCGCGGTCCGCCGTCCTCTTGCGTTTTCAATGTCGTCAACAACCGAGAGGAACAAAGATTAACTGTACGTGGAGAGGATGATAGTAGGGACCCACCAGCGTCATGGCAGTACGCAAGCAAGTGCCTCTATAGTACAAGCCCAAAAATATGGTCCCTCCTAATGGTTGGACATCTGGGGCTCACGCCATTGTGAATGTAGTCAATAAATGAGAGAATTACACTACGAGCGGCTGACACCAGGGACCCAGCAAGTCAAGCAGTTTTTTTTGAGGAACAAGCAGTTGTTATTTATACTAGTTTTAGCGAGGGATCAGGGTAACAACGGGGCTGTGCGGTGGCTGTGGCCCGTCTAGCCAGGGTTTTATTTATGTTTACCACATCATGAGCCCAATTGTGTTTTTTCTTGCTGAAAATGGCTAGCCCAGTTCTATTTTTTTTAAGAAATACCCAAACAAGGCCTACTTGCTTTATCGGCCCTGCTGGGCTGCAAATCTTTCAAGACGAGGAGAGTTTCATTCGGTTTGCCCAGAAATGGACTGTACATTTTTAGAACACATCAAACCGGGAATTGGTTTCAATTTTTTTCATTACAAGATCTTAAATTCCATTGATTTTTATGCGTGGACAATTATTTGGATTTTATATTTATATAAATTATTTTTCAAAATAGTTTGAACGTGAATCGATATTTCTGGATTAAAAACAGTAGACCACACCGAAATATGCAAAATTTTGTATACTTTTTAACAGTGGCCACAATATGGGGTGTGATGCTAACAAAAAGAAGATGGGCTCCAAAAAAATTCTTAAGAATTAGCAAATGGGTTGTACATTATTAGAAATAATGGCAGATGGGTTGTATGCTGTTTTCCACAGATTTGAGGCTGACTTGTGCGCCTACTACAGGTTGACGCGTATGCTTTCATAAAAAAAGGTTGACGCACACACAACGCCCTGTCAACTTAGTCAACACACGAGAGCAGTGACTCTTGGATGTCCATCCAATGGCTGTCGTGCTTCTTCAATCTCTGCTCTTCATGCTCAAGCCGCTCAAACAAGCGCCGGCAGGACTGCCTGCTCCCTCCTCCCGCGGCCGGCTATGCTGTCGCGCACTCCTCACGGCCCCACCGTACTCCCATCGCTGGCCTAGCCATCCCTCTACTCACCCACACATGCTGTTATTCTCCGGCGACGGCAGACGAACTAGTAAACCCTCGCACTCCTCCGCGTGGGAAATAACTGTCGAGTATCCCTGGCTCTGTGTCGTTCCCTTCCTAGGCCTCGCCGTCGTCCACTGCCGTGGTGCTCTCGGCGAGGCCTGGTCAACATGGTCAATGAATGACATCCATCATAAGTGGACTGTACGTGGAGAGGCTGACAGCTGGGTCCACGGCCACACGCAAGGAAATGCCTCCTTATTACGCGCAAAATAATGATTCCTCCACCTGACAGCTAGGACCCACAGGAAGGGCCTCTGTATTTCGCGAAAAAAACATTCCCCCCGCTGACAGGTCAGATCCACCAGTTATATCTTCGCACGCAAGGAAGTGCCTCCTTATTACGCCCAAAAAAAATAAATACCCCCCTGCTAGCTGGGACCCACCATATTGTTGGGCTGACTTGTGGGCCTACTAAGTTGACAGGGACGGAGAGCTTTGTCAACTTAGTCAATACTCTAGTGACCGTATGATGTCCATCCAACGGCCATAGTGCTTCTTCAACCTCTGGTCTTCTTGCTCCAACTGCCCAAAGCAGTGCCGGTCGTCCCGCCTGCTCCTGCCTCCCGTGGCCGGCTGTGCTACCGCGGAGGCCTCACCGCCCCCATACTACTCCCACCACTGGCCAGGCCATTCCTCCACTCACCCACACCCCCTGTTATTCTGCGGCGATGGCAGCCTCACACCTCAGCCGAACAGTGAACGCTCGTACTCCTCTCCGCGTGGGCATCCACTATCGCACCTTGCACGGCTCCGCGTCGTCCCCTTCCTAGGCCTCTCCGTCGTCCACCGCCGTGGTGCTCTCGGCGCAGTGTGGTCAATGTGGTCAACGACCGACTTCCATTAGAAGAGTGTACGTGGAGAGGCTGACAGCTGGGTCCACGGCAGCCGCAAGGAAGTGCCTCCTTATTATGCGGAAAATAATTATTCCTCCACCTGACAGCGGGGACACACCGGACGGGCCACTAGTATTTTGCGAAAAAAAATCGTTTCCCCCTGACTGCTGGGAGCCACCGGACGGGCCACCATATTTCGCGAAAAAATGTTCCCCCCGCTGTCAGCTCGGACCCACCAGAAGTGCCTCCTTAATACGCATAAAAATATGAATACTCCACCGGCTAGCTGGGACCCACCTTGCTGGGAGGCTGACTTGTGGGCCTACGAAGTTGACGGGGATGAAGGGCTTTATAAACTTAGTCAATATGAATGATTCTAGCTCCAGTGACCATACGATGTCCATCCAACGGCCGTAGTGCTTCTTCAACATCTGGTCTTCTTGCTCCAGCCGCCCAAAGCAGCGCCGGTCGTGCCGCATGCTCCTACCTCCCGTGGTCGGCTGTGCTGCCGCAGAGGCCTCACCGCCCCCTACTATTCCCACCGCTGGCCAGGCCCTGCGGCGATGGCAGCCTCACACCGTAGTCGAACCAGTGAACCCTCGTAGTCCTCTCTGTGCGGGCTTCCACTGCCGCGTCGTCCCCTTCCTAGGCCTCGTTGTCATCCACCGTCGTGGTGCTCTCCATGCAGCATGGTCAACGTGGTCAAGGAACGACTTCCATCGGAAGAGTATTGTACATGGAGAGGCTGACAGCTGGGTCCACGGTCACAACCCAGTTTTTTTGTGATTTGCCAAGTAAGTCGCTTTGTCAGGCCTGTTGGGCTGCAAATCTTTCAAGACGAGGAGAGCTTTCATTCGGCTGGCCGAGAAAATGGCCCATCAGTAATGAGAAATGGGATGTACATTTTTAAAACACATCAAACCGGCAATTAGTTTCAAATATCTTTTTTTTTCATTTCAAGATTTTAAATTACATTAATTTTTATGCGTGGGGAATTTGTTGGATTTTATATTGATATACATTTATTTTTAAAATCAGTTTGAATGTGAGTCAAAATTTCGGGATTAAAAACAGTTTGGACCGCACCGAAATATGCAAAATGTCGTATAATTTTTTAACCGTTGCCAAAATATGGGCTGTAATGCTAACAAAAAGAATATGGGCTCCAAAAAAACTTAAGAATTTAGCAAATGGGCTGTAAATTATTAGAAATAATGGCAGATGGGTTGTATGTTGTTTTCCACAGATTTGAGGCTTTCCTAAAAAAAGGTTGACGCACAAGCACTGACTGTTGGATGTCCATCCAACGGCCGTCGTGCTTCTTCAATCTCTGCTCTTCCTGCTCCAGCCGCTCAAACAAGCGCCGGCGGGACTGCCTGCTCCCTCCTCCTCGCGGCCGGCTGTGCTGCCGCGCAGGCCTCACCGCTCGACCATACTCCCAGCGTTGGCCAAGCCATCCCTCTACTCACCCACACCTGCTGTTATTCTTCGGCGATAGCAGACGAACCAATAAACCCTCATACAGTCATACTCCCCTCCGCGTGGGAAACCACTGCCGAGTCTACCCTGCCTCCGTGTCGTCCCCTTCCTAGGCCTCGCCGTCGTTCACCGCCCTGGTGCTCTCGACGCGGCGTGGTCAACGTGGTCAAGGAACGAATTCCATTGGACGTGGACTGTACGTGGAGAGGCTGACAGCTGGGTCCACGGCCGCAGCAAGGAAGTGCCTCCTTATTACGCGGAAAATAATGATTCCTCCACCTGACAGCTGGGACCCACCGGATTGGCCACTGTATTTCACGAAAAAAACATTTCCCCCTGACTGTTGGGACCTACCAGCTACATCTTCGCACGCAAGGAAGTGCGTCCGGACAAAAAAAATGATTCGCCCCCTGGCTGCTAGGACCCACCAGCTACATCTTCGCAGGCAAGGAAGTGGCTGACAGTCGGGACCCACCTGGTCGAAGCGTACGTAGCGTTGTCATTCTGGTCGCGAACGTGTACGTACATACTCGTCGATGTAGAGGCGCGCATGTGTCGTAGGCGCGCATGTAGCATGTACACGTATGTATAGCGGCCAGGGTGTAAGAAAGAAAAAATACGGCCATGTATGTGTACATAAGGGCGGGGTCTCGAACGCCTACTCGCGCATACGTACGGCCAGGGCTCGTGTACATGGCTGGGTCGGAATGGAGAAACAGGGTCGTCATCGTGTTCATGGGGAGGCAACGGAATGCGTCATGTTCATGGGGAGGCAACGGAATGCGTTGTGTTCATGGGGAGGCAACGGAACGTGTGGGAGCCAACCGGCTGGGTCGAAACGGAATGCGTGGTCGTGTTCATCGGGAGGGCTTGGACGGAACAGGCGATGGAAACGAGGCCTGGCATTACGCACAACGGAGGAAACGGACCTCCTACATTCGGAACGGGGTCCTGTTGATCGGGAGGGGTCTGGCGTATCGCAAAACGGACGAAACGGACCTCCTACGGTCGAAACGGGGGTCCTGTTCATATGGAGGGGTGTGGCGTACCGCAAAACGGATGAAACGGACCTCCTACGGTCGAAACGGGGGTCCTGTTCATCGGGAGGGGTGTGGCGTACCGCAAAACGGAGGAAACAGACTTGTGTTGGAGCGCTATGGTCGAAACGGGGGTCTTGTTCATCGGGAGGGGTGTGGCGTACCGCAAAACGGGACTCCACGGGATACTGTTCATCTCCACCATCGACCCCCACCAGCCTCCACGAGCTACTATTCATCCACCGTCGACCTCCTCCAGCCTCCACCTGTGACTGTTCATCCACGGGTTCCTGTTCATCCAGCCTCCACCGCGCGCTACTCCACCGGCTACTGTTCAACCAGCCCTCTCCACGGGCTCCTGTTGAACCACCCCTCCACGGGCTACTGTTCATCCTGCCCTCCACCGTCTACTGTTCATCCTGCCCTCCACGGGATGGTCCTGTTCATCCAGCCCTCCACGGGGTCCTATTCATCCAGCCCCAACCGGCTCGATCGATCGGGGTCCTGTTCAT
>NC_041384.1:396297570-396300000 GCF_002162155.2 Triticum dicoccoides | reverse complement strand
TTCAGTTAGCAGCAGTAGCGAAGGAATCGCTCGATCGGGTTCAGTTAACAGCCATTGATCGATCGCTCGGGTTCAGTAACGTGTAGCCTGCAGTGCAATCGCTCGGGTTCAGTTAGAGCCAACGCCTCGCACACACGCGCGTACGTGTACGAGAGAAACGTGCATCACTCGGCCCCCGACCTCCCACCGTAACCGGGAACTCCCTGAAATTTTCCTCGCCCTCGCTTCTACCACGGTTTTTTCCGTCATGGACGGCCCAAAGAATGTCATGCATCTGCGTCTCCGGTCCGCCCAGGACAAAAAGCCCATTTTATGTCATGGTTTTTTGTCATAGAAGTAGGATCCCACCACATCTATGATGATACCGGGTTTTGTCACAATTATCGTCATAGAAGTGTCATATGTATGACAGAAAAAAATTCGTTCGGCCCAAAATGTCACGGATGTGTCTTTTTTTATAGTGTATATGCATCAGCTCCGAATCATGTCTTGGGTCAATAGTTGGGTTGCCCGTCTCCTGTGCTTGCTATCCTATGTTCCGCTCTATCGCTAGGGTAGTAAAGGGAGAACTACTGCAATTGTGCTTCCGGTTCACCTGGTCAAGCACCTCAGTAGAGAAAGCTGAAAACTGACTGTCATGATGCGGCAAGAGCTGGTCAACCACTCGATGACTTATCAGAATCTTTCGCGATTCCCTCCGTGTCACACGAAGGACCTCTTTCCGGTCAAATATGTAAACGCATCGTATGAATAAGCCGCATACATACCAGGGGCTATGTCGTAGACCCACCATAAAACTCCTATGGCTAAGTGAAGGTGTTAATGCCCTATAGTCTGGTGGCCTGGTTCTCCGCATTGACACCTCCTTCACGGACCAAGACATTGGGTCAAGAGTGAACAGATGCTTTTTGGAACACCCCGTACTTCCTACGAGGGGGCTGAAGCCGACGACTGGAAAACTTTCAGTTCATATACAAACGGCCGCACAGGAGGAACAAAAGCCTTTAGGCAAAATCGAAATATAGACTGATTATAACAATTGTCTTTTACAATTCGTAAAGAGTTCACTCGAATATTATGCCTTTCGAACATTGACCCTCTATCAAGCGGGCAGCCTCTAAGACATCCTAAAAGTAATGCTCTGGTGCGTGATGGTCCTTGCTCTTGGGTGGACCCTGTGCTGCAACATCAACGGCCTTCATCTTCCCCCAGTATGTCTTGACTCGGGCAAAGGCCATCCGTGCACCTTCAAAGCACGCCGACCGCTTCACACCGTTGATACGTGGCACCGCATTAGCAAGCCGCTGCACCAAGCCGAAATAGCTATTCAGAATCGGCTCAGTCAGCCATAGCTAAAGTATGACGTTTTTCATGGCAGCGCCGGACATCCTGTGAAGCTCGGCCCATTGGGACATCTGTTTGTTCAGCAGCAGAGGGCATTTCGATGCGCCGAACTATGACCAGAAAAGCTTCTCCGTTGCATATCCCTCTTGCGCTTGGTAAAACTGCGCCGCATCGGATGAACTCTTCGGCAGGTCTAAAAATACATCTGGAGAAATCCACACTTGGTTAAGCTGAGCATAATTCAGATCGCCGAACTTAGTCTGTAATAAAAATGGCTTACCAGCCGCAATCTCCCCTGCTTGCCGGATCTCCTCATGGGCCGCTCTAGATTCGGACCGCGCTTCTTTCTCCTCTTGCAAGGCCTTGTCAAGCTCAGCCGCTTTGGCTTTATTCTCCTTCTCTAGAAATTCACAGCGGCTGGTAGCATTTTTCAGTTCGAGCGCCATCGATGATATTTTCTCCTCGTCTTGGTGCCGACCAGCTTGTTCGGTCTTGAACTCGACCAATGCCTTTTCGGCAGCCACATTACTAAACCGGGCCTGCTCCTTGGCCCGGGCCAGCTCCGCCCGGAGAATCTCAACGGCGGCGGCACCATCTGCAGCCATGCATATTCCAGTATGCAACTTTTAGTGTCATGCTTATATTACAATCACCTATATGTAAGGATTGCTCCGAACACGTACCTTGCGATTCATCAAGACGCCTATTGATAAGCGCGATATCAGTATCTGCCTCATCAATCTTGTGTTGCAAATCCGCAACCTCTATAGTTCAGACAGTTTCTGAGGAGGTCACAGCCTGTTTTCCAATTAATCATATTACTTCCTGGGCATATTGATACGTCTCCAACGTATCTATAATTTTTGATTGCTCCATGCTATATTATCTACTGTTTTGGACATTATTGGGCTTTATTATACACTTTTATATTATTTTTGGGACTAACCTATTAACCGGAGGCCCAGCCCAGAATTGCTGTTTTTTTGCCTATTTTAGGGTTTCGAAGAAAAGGAATATCAAACGGAGTCCAAACGGAATGAAACCTTCGGGAACGTGATTTTCTCACCGAACATGATCCAGGAGACT
>NC_041384.1:396291965-396297338 GCF_002162155.2 Triticum dicoccoides | reverse complement strand
CCCAAGGCGCGTCCTCCACCCTCGTGGGCCCCCTGTTGCTCCACCGACATACTTCTTCCTCCTATATATACCTATGTACCCCAAACAATCAGATACGGAGCCAAAACCCTAATTCCACCGTTGTAACTTTCTGTATCCACGAGATCCCATCTTGGGGCCTGTTCCGGAGCTTCGCCGGAGGGGGCATCGATCACGGAGGGCTTCTACATCAACACCATAGCCTCTCCGATGAAGTGTGAGTAGTTTACCTCAGACCTACGGGTCCATAATTATTAGCTGGATGGCTTCTTCTCTCTTTTTGGATCTCAATACAAAGTTCTCCCCCTCTCTTGTGGAGATCTATTCGATGTAATCTTCTTTTGCGGTGTGTTTGTTGAGACAGATGAATTGTGGGTTTATGATCAAGTTTATCTATGAACAATATTTGAATCTTCTCTGAATTCTTTTATGTATGATTGGTTATCTTTGCAAGTCTCTTCGAATTATCAGTTTGGTTTGGCCTACTAGATTGATCTTTCTTGCAATGGGAGAAGTGCTTAGCTTTGGGTTCAATCTTGCGGTGTCCTTTCCCAGTGATAGTAGGGGCAGCAAGGCACGTATTGTATTGTTGCCATCGAGGATAACAAGATGGGGTATTTATCATATTGCATGAATTTATCCCTCTACATCATGTCATCTTGCTTAAAGCGTTACTCTGTTCTCTTGAACTTAATACTCTAGATGCATGCTGGATAGCGGTCGATGTGTGGAGTAATAGTAGTAGATGCAGGCAGGAGTCGGTCTACTTGTCTTGGACGTGATGCCTATATACATGATCATACCTAGATATTCTCATAACTATGCTCAATTCTGTCAATTGCTCAACAGTAATTCGTTCACCCACCGTAAAATACTTATGCTCTTGAGAGAAGCCACTAGTGAAACCTATGGCCCCGGGTCTATCTTTATCATATTAATATTCCAATACTTAGTTATTTTCATTGCTTTTATTTTACTTTGCATCTTTATCATAAAGATACCAAAAATATTATCTTATCATATCTATTAGATCTCACTCTCGTAAGTGACGGTGTAGGGATGGACAACCCCTTATCGCGTTGGTCACGAGGATTTATTTGTTTTGTGTAGGTGCGAGGGACTCGCGCGTAGCCTCCTACTGGATTGATACCTTGGTTCTCAAAGACTGAGGGAAATACTTACGCTACTTTGCTGCACCACCCTTTCCTCTTCAAGGGAAAACCAACGCAAGTGCTCAAGAGGTAGCAAGAAGGATTTCTAGCACCATTGCCGGGGAGGTCTATGCAAAAGTCAACATACCAAGTACCCATCACAAACCCTTATCTCCCGCATTACATTATTTGCCATTTGCCTCTCGTTTTCCTCTCCCCCACTTCACTCTTGCTGTTTTATTCGCCCTCTCTCTCTCTCTCTATCCTCCCTCTCCTTCTCTATTTGCCTCTTTTTGCCCGTTCCCCGTTTGCTTGTCGTTATAGCGAGTCCTCTATCTTCTCTGTTGTCTCCCGAGAATGAAGTTCTAAATTTTAAGCAAAGGGAGGGAGAAAATCTAAAAGACGCTTGGTATAGAATTTGCAATGCTCAAAATAGATCTACCAGGAAGCAATCTACTTCCGTTCTTCTTCGCAATTTTTATGTAGGCGTTACTCCTTGGCACAGATATATCCTTGATACCATTACCGGAGGGAACTTCTTGGGTAGCCATACTTTTGATTCTTACAATGCTATGATAGATTTGTTTGGCTCACCACCCCTTTTGGTTAATAGAACTATGTTAACTGTGGAGCATGTAATGCAAAAACTTGAAATTGTTGAAAATAAAGTTGCTACAGTTGAGTTAATTGAAAATTTCGATAAAAATATCCACAACCAAATTACCCAATATGGATCTAAAGTAGGAGTAACTTTGAAAAATATTAAAGAGAAGGAACCTATAGTTAGTGAAAGAATAAATCATGATTCCACTAGAATCGATAAACTTGAGGGTATCATTACCAACTTGGGAACCGCTTTTTCTCCCGTAAAGAATACTCCAAGTCCTCCAACTAAAATTGCCAAGCTTATGTATGATCCTAAAAATAAAGGTGAATCCTCTAGCAAAGAAACTGCGGATCTCAAATCTATAAGTGTTCACCCTAATCTTTTTGCTATCATTAAGGAACCATTTGCTGCCAATGACTTTTTAGATCTTGTGCCTAAAAGTTTGATAATCAATAAAAGGAAAGAAATTCCTAAGGATGGTAGATGCCTCATTTAATAATTACCTACCAAAGATGGCAATACCTAGATCTATCCTTGCTTTTTATGCATAGCTTGGGGCGTTAAACAATAGCGCTTGTTGGGAGGCAACCCAATTTTATTTTTATTCCTTGCTTTTTGCTCCTGTTTAGTAATAAATAATTTATCTAGCCTCTGTTTTGGTTGTGTTTTTTGGGTTTAATTAGTGTTTGTGACAAGTAGAACCGTTGGGAAGACTTGGGGAAAGTCTTGTTAATCTTGATGTAAAAAAACAGAAACTTTAGCGCTCACGAGAACTGCTGCCATTTTTATTTGGAAAGTGATATTTAGTTAATTCTTTTTGCAGATGATTAATAGATAAATTCCTCACGTCCAGCAATTTATTTTAGAATTTTTGGGATTCCATATCTTGCGCTACTATAGAGTACTACAGACTGTTCTGTTTTTGATGAATCTATGGCTAGTAAAATAGTTTATAAACCATAGAGAAGTTGGAATACAGTAGGTTTAACACCAATATAAATAAAGAATGAGTTCATTACAGTACCTTGAAGTGGTCTTTTATTTTCTTTCGCTAACGGAGCTCACGAGATTTTCTACTTTGAGTTTTGTGTTGTGAAGTTTTCAAGTTTTGGGTAAAGATTTGATGGATTATGGAACAAGGAGTGGCAAGAGCCTAATCTTGGGGATTCCCATGGCACCCCCAAGATAATCAAAGGATACATAAAAGCCAAAGCTTGGGGATGCCCCGGAAGGCATCCCCTCTTTCGTCTACTTCTATCGGTAACTTTACTTGGAGCTATATTTTTATTCACCACATGATATGTGTTTTGCTTGGAGCGTCTTGTATGATTTGAGTCTTTATTTTTTAGTTTACTACAATCATATTTTCTGTACACACCTTTTGAGAGAGACACACATGATTCGGAAATTGTTAGAATACTCTATGTGCTTCACTTATATCTTTTGAGTTATATGGTTTTGCTCTAGTACTTCACTTATATCTTTTAGAGCACGATGGTGGATTTGTTTTGTAGAAACTATTGATATCTCATGCTTCACTTAGATTATTTTGAGAGTCTTAAATAGCATGGTAATTTTCTTAAATAATCCTTATATGCTAGGTATACAAGATTAATAATAAAATTGTCTTATGAGTGTGTTGAATACTAAGAGAAGTTTGATGCTTGATAATTGTTTTGAGATATGGAGATGGTGATATTAGAGTCATGCTAGTTGAGTAGTTGTGAATTTGAGAAATACTTGTGTTAAAGTTTGTGATTCCCGTAGCATGCATGTATGGTGAACCGTTATGTGATGAAGTCGGAGCATGATTTATTTATTGATTTTCTTCCTTATGAGTGGCGGTTGGGGACGAGCGATGGTCTTTTCCTACCAATCTATCCCCCTAGGAGCATGCGCGTAATACTTTGCTTTGATAACCTGTAGATTTTTGCAATAAGTATGTGAGTTCTTTATGACTAATGTTGAGTCCATGGATCATACACACTCTCACCCTTCCACCATTGCTAGCCTCTCTAATACCGCGCACCTTTCGCAGGTTTCATACACCCACCATATACCTTCCTCAAAACAGCCACCATACCTACATATCATGGCATTTCCATAGACATTCCGAGATATATTGCCATGCAACTTTCCACCGTTCCGTTTATATGACACGCTCCATCATTGTCATATTGCTTTGCATGATCATGTAGTTGACATTGTATTTGTGGCAAAGCCACCGTTCATAATTCTTTCATACATGTCACTCGTGAGTCATTGCATATCCCGGTACACCGCCGGAGGCATTCATATAGAGTCATATCTTGTTCTAAGTATCGAGTTGTAATTCTTGAGTTGTAAGAAAATAAAAGTGTGATGATCATCATTATTAGAGCATTATCCCAAGTGAGGAAAGGATGATGGAGACTATGATTTCCCCACAAGTCAGGATGAGACTCCGGACGGAAAAAAAGAGGCCATAAAAAAAGAGAAAAGGCCCAAATAAAAAAATGAGAGAAAAAGAGAGAAGGGGCAATGCTACTATCCTTTTACCACACTTGTGCTTCAAAGTAGCACCATGATCTTCATGATAGAGAGTCTCCTATGTTGTCACTTTCGTATACTAGTGGGAATTTTTCATTATAGAAGTTTCTTTGTATATTCCAATGATGGGCTTCCTCAAAATGCCCTAGGTCTTCGTGAGCAAGCAAGTTGGATGCACACCCACTTAGTTTCTTTTTGAGCTTCCATATACTTATAGCTCTAGTGCATCCTTTGCATGGCAATCCCTACTCACTCACATTGATATCTATTGATGGGCATCTCCATAGCCCATTGATACGCCTAGTTGATGTGAGACTATCTTCTCCCTTTTTGTCTTCTCCACAACCACTATTCTATTACACCCAAAGTGCTATGTCCATGGCTCATGCTCATGTATTGCGTGAAGATTGAAAAACTTTTGAGTATGTCAAAAGTATGAAACAATTGCTTGGCTTGTCATAGGGGTTGTGCATGATTTAAATACTTTGTGTGGTGAAGATAGAGCATAGCCAAACTATATGATTTTGTAGGGATAACTTTCTTTGGCCATGTTATTCTGAGAAGACATAATTTCTTACTTAGTATGCTTGAAGTATTATTATTTCTATGTTAATATTGAACTTTTGTCTTGAATCTTTCAGATCTGAATATTCATACCACAATTAAGAAGAATTACATTGAAAATATGCCAAGTAGCATTCCACATCAAAAAATTTGTTTTTATCATTTACCTACTCGAGGACGAGCAGGAATTAAGCTTGGGGATGCTGGATACGTCTCCAACGTATCTATAATTTTTGATTGCTCCATGCTATATTATCTACTATTTCGGACATTATTGGGCTTTATTATACACTTTTATATTGTTTTTGGGACTAACCTATTAACCGGAGGCCCAGCCTAGAATTGATGTTTTTTGCCTATTTTAGGGTTTCAAAGAACAGGAATATCAAACAGAGTCCAAACGGAATGAAACCTTCGGGAACGTGATTTTCTCACTGAACATGATCTAGGAGACTTGGACCCTACGTCAAGCAACCAACAGGGAGGCCACGAGGTAGGGGGCGC
>NC_041384.1:396203882-396291590 GCF_002162155.2 Triticum dicoccoides | reverse complement strand
GCCCAAGGCGCGCCCTCCACCCTCGTGGGCCCCCTGTTGCACCACCGACGTACTTCTTCCTCCTATATATACCTACGTACCCCGAAACGATCAGATACGGAGCCAAAACCCTAATTCCACTGCCGTAACTTTCTGTATCCACGAGATCCCATCTTGGGGCCTGTTCCGAAGCTCCGCCGGAGGGGGCATCGATCACGGAGGGCTTCGACATCAACACCATAGCCTCTCCGATGAAGTGTGAGTAGTTTACCTCAGACCTACGGGTCCATAGTTGTTAGCTAGATGGCTTCTTCTCTCCTTTTGGATCTCAATACAAAGTTCTCCCCCTCTCTTGTGGAGATCTATTCGATGTAATCTTCTTTTGCGGTGTGTTTGTTGAGACCGATGAATTGTGGGTTTATGATCAAGTTTATCTATGAACAATATTTGAATCTTCTCCGAATTCTTTTATGTATGATTGGTTATCTTTGCAAGTCTCTTCGAATTATCAATTTGGTTTGGCCTACTAGATTGATCTTTCTTGCAATGGGAGAAGTGCTTAGCTTGGGGTTCAATATTGCGGTGTCCTTTCCTAGTGACAGTAGGGGCAGCAAGGCACGTATTGTATTGTTGCCATCGAGGATAACAAGATGGGGTATTTATCATATTGCATGAATTTATCCCTCTACATCATGTCATCTTGCTTAAAGCGTTACTCTGTTCTCTGAACTTAATACTCTAGATGCATGCTGGATAGCAGTCGATGTGTGGAGTAATAGTAGTAGATGCAGGCAGGAGTCGGTCTACTTGTCTTGGACGTGATGCCTATATACATGATCATACCTAGATATTCTCATAACTATGCTCAATTCTGTCAATTGCTCAACAGCAATTCGTTCACCCATCGTAAAATACTTATGCTCTTGAGAGAAGCCACTAGTGAAACCTATGGCCCCGGGTCTATCTTTATCATATTAATCTTCCTATACTTAGTTATTTTCATTGCTTTTATTTTACTTTGCATCTTTATCATAAAAATACCAAAAATATTATCTTATCATGTCTATCAGATCTACTCTCGTAAGTGACCATGTAGGGATTGACAACCCCTTATCGCGTTGGTTGCGAGGATTTATTTGTTTTGTGTAGGTGCGAGGGACTCACGTGTAGCTTCCTACTGGATTGATACCTTGGTTCTCAAAGACTGAGGGAAATACTTACGCTACTTTGCTGCACCACCCTTTCCTATTCAAGGGAAAACCAACGCAAGTGCTCAAGAGGTAGCACATATCTTTTGATCCTTTGATCGCTCCCTCGGGAAGCCAATCAGAGTCTTAGGGGCTACTATCTATACACAGGTGTATTCTTGAATAAAACACAGTCGAACAAATTATGGCACAAACCTCAAAGCCTCTTAGCAGGCCCACGAAGGCCTCATTCAATCCACTTTTTACGGACAGGATCTTTTCGACCATTGGGCCCATCAAGGTACGATGTTCCTCTGAGATGGACGCCTATTGAAGCATGTTCGTCAATGGGACTGCGCGATGACGTTGTCCTCCAAGCCCGAGCAACCCGACGAAGGCATCTTGCCTCGCTTAGGAACCTTTTCCTACCAATCTTCAGAGGGGCCCTTTTCTTCCCGTGGGGGGAAGAGACGTTGACTTCCCCTTCATTTTTGTCTTCGGACGATGGAATCTTGATTCCTCTGGACACAATGTCTGACACACCTTCGGGATGGGGGCCATCTTTGGTCCTCTGTGCCTTGCCCTCCTTCACAGGCATCTGGTATGGTGTCGGGGCTAGCATCCTTGTTAATACATGATCCGCTAAACCTTCGGGAAGAGGGGACGGACACCTAATCGGCTCCGCTTTCTTTATCCAGCCCTGGAAGGAGATAGTTTGCTCAGTAATGTATTACGGCATACTTAAAAAAGGGGTGTTCAGAAGTCAAGTGCTTACCGAGGTATCCGGACGGTTGCAGTCGAGGCCTATGTCCTCCGTAGTGTCCGGCCAATGTTTTCATTTTTTGAAAAACAACTTCCACATCCCTTTGTCCGTAATGCCGAAGAAGTGTTGGAGGGTTCGTGGTCCTTCTGGATTGAACTCCCACATACGGAGAGGCCTACGCTGGCATGGTAGGATTCAGCGAATCAGCATTACTTGAATCACGCCGACAAGATCGATGTGCCTCTCGAGGAGGGTTCGGATGCGGCTTTGTAGAGTACGCACTTCATCAACTGATCCCCAATCCAGCCCCTTGTTGGCCCAGGATGCAAGCTATAACGGTGGGCCAGGGCAAAACATGGTGGCAGCTACCCAACTGGTGCTGCGGGGCTCCGTAACGTAAAACCACTCTTGCTGCCATTGATTGGAAGTTTCGGTAAAAGAGCCTTTCGGCCAAGGAGTGTTGGTGAGCTGGCTGATTACGGCACCGCCGCACTCCACCTGTTCCCCGTAGACTACCTTTGGTTTCACACTGAAGGTCTTGAGCCATAGGCCGAAGTGTGGGGGGGATTCAGAGGAAGGCCTCACACGTAATGATGAATTCCAAGACATGGAGGAAAGACTCTGGGGCTAGATCGTGAAAATCTAGTCCCTAATAGAACATTAGCCCCCGGACGAAGGGGTGAAGGGCGAGCCCTAGCCCTCGAAGGAAGTGTGAGTTGAATATGACCCTCTCGCCAGATCTGGGGGTCGGGATAACCTGCCCTTGAGCAGGAAGCCTGTGGTGGATCTCTGCAGTCAGGTATCTGGTCGCTCGAAGCTTCGCGATATCCTCCTCTATAACGGAGGAAGCCGCCCATCGGCCTTGAGGGATGGGTCCGGACATAATGGGGAAGCTTGAAGTAATGAAGTCGAACCTTGGGTGCTAGAACTCGAGGTTGGAGAGGCTGAGGAGAAGTGGCGTAGAAAAGACAGCCCTAGGTTCCTTTATAAAGGCAGCGGGGATTAAACGCCTCCTCCTGAGCCTGAAAGCCTGCCTATTCGTAAGGAATCTTCCCAACAGAATGGTTAGATTACCTATGCTCGTATTAATGAGAATCCCGCAATAAGGGGACAGGATCTCTGCTTCGACAGAATGTACCAATAGTAACCGCGCCTCAAAACGTGGAATGGTGGGATAGGAAATGGTTCGAAAAATCGGGCGAGCGTGATGTAATGTTGTAAAAAAGTTGTCAGCAGATTGGACTCGTGGAATATTATATTCTCTCTACGGCTGTGTGTGGTGTGTGTTACAGGTCCAGACACGTTCAATACATCCAAAGACTACCTTGGAGTTCAGAAGGAGGAACCCGCCTTGCAATGCCGAAGACAGATCTACGCGTCGGATACCTTGTCATTGAAGCTAGGTTCAGGGGCTACTAAGGGAGTCCTGGACTAAGGGGTCCTCGAGTGTCTGGCCTGTTAGCCATGGGCCGGAGTGATGGGCTGTCGGATATGAAGACCGAGTACTGCACCCGTGTCTGGATAGGACTCTCCTTGGCGTGGAAGGAAAGCTTGGCGACCGAATATGTAGATTCATTTCTTTGTAACCGACCTTGTGTAACCCTAGATCCTTCCGGTGTCTATATAAACAAGAGGACTTAGTCCGGAGGGGGAGAGACTCATTATCATAACCATACAAGCTAGGCCTCTAGGGTTTAGCCATTACGATCTTGTGGTAGATCAAATCTTGTAATACTCCTATTCATCCAGATCAATCAAGCAGGACATAGGGTATTACCTCCATAGAGAGGGCCCGAACCTGGGTAAAACATTGTGTCCCATGTCTCCTGTTACCATCGAACTTAGACGCATAGTTCGGGACCCCCTACCCGAGATCCTCAGGTTTTGACACCGACAGGGGGTGCGACCCCTCTTTCCCTCTCCCTCTCCCTCTCCTTCCTTCTTCTCCTAGTTGGACTAGGAAAGGGTGGAACCTACTCTTACTAGGAGTAGGATTCCCCCCCTTGGGCGCGCCCCTTGTGGTCGGCCGGCCCCCTACTCTCCTCCTTTATACGGGGAAGGGGGCACCCCATATACACACAAGTTGATCTTTAGCCGTGTGCGGTGCCCCCCTCCATAGTTTTCCACCTCGGTCATATTGTCGTAGTGCTTAGGCGAAGCCCTGCATCGGTAACTTCATCATCACCATCAACACGCCGTCATGCTGACAGAACTCACCCGCGGCCTCATCTGGATCAAGTGTACGAGGGACGTCACCAAGCTGAACGTGTGCAGATCGCGGAGGTGTCGTGTGTTCGGTACTTGATCGGTTGGATCGCGAAGACGCTCGACTACATCAACCGCATTACTAAATGCTTCCACTTTCAGTCTACAAGGGTACGTAGACACACTCTCCCCTCTCGTTGCTATGCATCTCCTAGATAGATCTTGTGTGATCGTAGGATTTTTTTTGAAATACTGCGTTCCCCAACAGTGGCATCCGAGCCAGGTCTATGTGTAGATGTTATATGCACGAGTAGAACACAAAGAGTTGTGGGCGATAATAGTAATACTGCTTACCAACATGTCATACTTTGATTCAGAGGTATTGTTGGATGAAGCGGCCCAGACCAACATTACATTACCGCGTTCATGAGACTGGTTCTACCGAAGTGCTTCACACATAGGTGGCTAGTGGGGTCTGTTTCTCCAGCTTTAGTTGAATCGAGTGCGACTACGCCCGGTCCTTGTTGAAGGTTAAAACAACACACTTGACAAAAATTCGTTGTTGTTTTTTATGCGTAGGTAAGAATAGTTCTTGCTAGGCCCATAGCAGCCACGTAAAAACTTGCAACAACAAAGTAGAGGACGTCTAACTTGTTTTTGCAGGGCATGATATGATGTGATATGGTCAAGACGTGATTATATAAACTGTTGTATGAGATGATCATGTTTTGTGAAAAAGTTATCGGCAACTGGCAGGAGCCATATGGTTGTCGCTTTATTGTATGAAATGCAATCACCATGTAATTGGTTTTCTTTATCACTAAGCGGTAGCGACAGTCATAGAAGCACTAGTTGGCGAGAGGACAACGATGCTACAATGGAGATCAAGGTGTCAAGCCGTTGACGATGGTGATCATCATGATGCTTTAGAGATGGAGATCAAAGGCACAAGATGATGATGGCCATATCATATCACTTATATTGATTGCGTGTGATGTTTATCGTTTATGCATCTTATTTTGCTTAGTACAGCTGTAGCATTATAAGATGATCTCTCACTGAATTTCAAGGTACAAGTGTTCTCCCTGAGTATGCACCGTTGCTACAGTTCGTCGTACCAAGACACCACGTGATGATCGGGTGTGATAAGCTCTACATTCACATACAACAGGTGCAAGCCAGTTTTGCACAAGCAGAATACTCAGGTTAAACTTGACAACCCTAGCATATGCAGATATGGCCTCGGAACACTGAGACTGAAAGGTTGAGTGTGAATCATATAGTAGATATGATCAACATAGTGATGTTCACCATTGAAAACTACTCCATCTCACATGATGATCGGACATGGTTTAGTTGATATGGGTCACGTGATCACATAGATGATTAGAGGGATGTATATCTAAGTGGGAGTTCTTGTCGGATTTCGGGTTCCGGCAGACCCTTGAGGTTCGAACACTGGGGTGCGCGCGGAGATTTCACCTTCTACCTACCTGCACCCCTCCGCCTCGCTAAGATCTAAGCTATGGAAAGAACAGCACAAGAGACACAGGGTTTATACTGGTTCGGGCCACCGTTGTGGTCTAATACCCTACTCTAGTGTGTGGTGTGGTGGATTGCCTCTTGGGCTGATGATGATGAGTAATACAAGGAAGAACAGCCTCGCGAGGGTCTGTTCCTGGCTGGGGGGACGAACTGCTAGGAGGAGTTCAGTCACCCTTCTCTCTCTCTCTCTTCTCCGATTTTCCCCCCTGCTACCCTGGGGGTGGCTAGTCCTATTTATAGGCAAAGGCCCTGGGCCTCTTCCAAAATATTGAGCGGGAAGGGCGCCAACAATTGGCCATTATGAAGGGGGACATCTGGTACACTTATCCTGACTAAAGTTGGTCCTCGCCTGCCAAAGGCTCTGGTGGTGACGATGGCTTGGGATCCACAATGACTTCCTCCCTGCCGTTGGGCTGGTCTTGGTCTCGTTGCACCGAAACGGGTGCCTTTGCTTGATGCTCTCGCCCGCGCTTGCTCCCTTTTCATCAAAGAGGAAAGGAGGACACTGCGCGGGCTGACGCCCGCCTGGCACCCATGGTCGTCATGGCTTGCATCATGGGCACATCGTGAGGTACCCCGCCTTGATCTGTTCGCCTCCTTGCGAGCCAGCCTGATGAGGCCGTGCCTGAGGAAGCTCTGTGTCGTCCGCCCCGCGAGGCTTGACCCCTCGCGAGGGTCTTGGGTTTGTGTTGATGAAGATGGGCCGTTCTAGGCCCCTCCTCGAGCCACGCCGCAGGCAGGCAAGTCTGGGGACCCCTGTTCCCAGACACCGACAGTAGCCCCCGGGCCCAAGGCGCGCCCGGACTTGGCCGTGCAGGGAGGCAAAAGGGCAAGTGCGAAGCGCCGCGGGACCTAACAGCCTGCGGCCTTGGGTGCCGCGTGGCGATTGATTGGACATGGGCGTCTTCACTTCCCCATGGCGCCTCGGCAACTGCACGGATTGGACAAGTCCCTGCATGCAAAGCGGGTCATGATTACCTGCAATCGTGGGGGCCGATGGTTGGCCCTTGCCGGTTATAAGTACGGATCGGCGTGCGCCCCTCCAGTTCATTCCCCCTTGCTTCTCCTTCTTCATCATGGCCCCGCCGAGGAGGTTCTCGGCCGCAGAGAAGGGGAAGGCTCGCCAGGTTGAGCCTGCCTCTCCCCCGCCCAAGTGCGGCCGAGGGCGCCCTCGAAAACATCCTGTGGCCACCACGGCAGCTCCCTGCGGCCGTGGAGACAATTTCCAGCACGGTGACGGGCGGACTGCTGCGGCCGGGGGGCGCTCTTCGGTCGCGCGTCCCCCTAGGCCGCGCTTTCGCGCTACCGAGGTGCTGCCGGAGTTCGTTGTGTGGTCGGCGGATCCGACTAGCACCCGGCTTCAACTTCCTCGCTTCCTCCTCGGCGATCTCCCGGCCGGCGCCCCGGGCGGCCTCTGGCTTCAGGCAGACGGCTGCTGCAGCCGGGCCTCATGGGCTTCACTGGAGGTCTCCGCAGCCGGGAGCCTGGCCTTGACCCACGGTTGGCAGACGTTTGCCCGCGCGTGTGGCCTAAGCCGTCGGTGCACCCTGCACTTTAAGTTTGACGGTGATGCCACCCTCTACGTGAGGGTGTTTGGGGAAGATGGTCGCCGCACAGGGTGCTGCCCTGAGGACGACGACCACGGTCGGGAACCCAGTCCCCGGCGATGATGGAGAGGATAGCGCTCGCGTGATTGGCGGCGCTCAGGGTTCCCCAAGCTTCACCGGTTCTTCTTCAGGGGGCGAATCTTCTAGCGATGGCCGCAGTCAGCCTCCACGCCATCGTACCTGCTTGGGAGGTGGTAGCGTGTCTGCCCGCCGTCGCGCTTCGGTGAAGCATGAGAGGGAGTCTGCCTGAGCCCCGGAGGCAGCTCGAGCCTTCCCTGCAGGCCGGTGTGAGGCGAGCTGCGGCTGATTTGTTCTTTCTTTTCCTTTTTCCTGCGTAAAAAAGACAGTAGCATGGAGCCCCGCAGGGGCGTGTTTGGGTTATTGTTTTTAATCATCGCTTTGGTTCTGTTATTGTGCCTTCCGGCTACGTGCCCGTGCGTGGATAGTTCCCGGCCCCAGCCGTGGGGGGGCAACCGACCCAGGCCCTGTGTTCATGTCGCGGTGCCCGTGGGGCACGGACTGGAGGGGTGCTCCCGTAATGGACCCAGGTCGCGAGACCTTTGAACGACTAGGGCAGGAGCACTCGCGAGGGCACTTGGCTGCCCCCCTCGCGAGGCCTTGCATAAGAGAAATTGAGGCAGGAGAGTGAAAAAGTCGAAGAACCATGAGCCAAAGACGGCAACAGCTTCAATAAAACTTTGAATGAGAATGAACAAGCCAACTGCGGAAAGCAAATGAAAAAGCCGCGTCCGGCACCTAATCTAGTCTTCGACGTCTTCTCACCAGCGCAGAGCTAAGTGCTGCCACTGGGCGTGGGAGGGAGCCCCAGGGCCTGAGGTCGGCACTCCTGAGACTCCGAGGCGTGTACAGCCCCAACTCATTATTACGTGAGAGTGTCACGGGCGGCGAGCTTCACAGGCGTTGGCCTTCTTCACAGGCTCCGGGCCTTTCTTGGGGGAAGCAGGCTTCACATGCATTTGCCCTCTTCACAGGCTCCGGGCCCTTTCCAAAACGCGACAGCTTCACAAGCATTCACCTTCTTCACAGGCTCTGGGCCTTTTCCAAAACGCGACAGCTTCACAGGCATTCGCCTTCTTCACAGGCTCTGGGCCTTTTCCAAAACGCGACAGCTTCACAGGCATACGCCTTCTTCACAGGCTCTGGTCCTTTTCCAAAACGCGACAGCTTCACAGGCATTCGCCTTCTTCACAGGCTCTGGGCCTTTTCCAAAACGCGACAGCTTCACAGGCATTCACCTTCTTCACAGGCTCTGGGCCTTTTCCAAAACGCGACAGCTTCACAGGCATTCGCCTTCTTCACAGGCTCTGGGCCTTTTTAGGGGTAGAACCTCCGAAGGTGCTGGATGTTCCATGCATTCTGGACCGGCACCCCCTCCAGAGTCTCCAAGCGCGCGGAGCCGGGCCTGGAAACATGAACAACCTTGAACGGGCCCTCCCACATGGGAGAGAGCTTGTGCAGTCCCTCCCTGGAGAGAACCCACCTGAGCACGAGGTCTCCTACCTCGAGAGTTCTGGGGCGGATGTTGCGGCAGTGATATTGTTGCAGTGCTTGTTGGTACCTCGCCGCTCGCAGCGCGGCTTCTCGGCGACGTTCCTCCCCCAGCACGAGGTCCATCCCCCATATGGCGTCCCGCTGCACCTTATCGAACGCCAGGACCCGTGCGGAGCGACGTCTGACCTCGTGAGGGAGGACCGCTTCGGCTCCGTAGACCAGGAAGAATGGGGTCTCTCCAGTCGGCTTGGTCGCGGTTGTGCGGATGGACCACAACACGGACTGAAGCTCGTCGTACCAACCTCTGCCGCAGGCCTCCAACTTCTTCTTAAACGTCCTGGTCTTGAGGCCCCTCAGGACCTCTGCGTTGGCTCGCTCGACCTGGCCATTGCTTCGGGGGTGCGCCACTGAAGCGTAGCATATCTGCGTTCCAAGGTTAGCACAGTATGTTTTGAAGAGGTTACTGGTGAACTGCGAACCGTTGTCTGTGATGATGCGGTTTGGCACCCCGAACCGGCTCACGATGCCCCTGATGAACTTGACCACGGAACCCGCGGGGATGGTGCGGACGACCTCTACTTCAGCCCACTTGGTGAACTTGTCCACGACGACGTAGAGGTAGCGGTAGCCCCCTGGCGCCCGAGGAAACGGGCCCAGGATGTCCAGCCCGCAGAATGCGAATGGCCATGAAAGGGGTATAGTCTGCAGGCCTCCTGCCGGCTGATGGATCTGCTTAGCATGGAACTGGCAGGCCTCAAAAGCTTTCACCAGTTCGACAGCGTCACTGAGTGCGGTGGGCCAATAAAACCCACTGCGGAACGCCTTGCCGACGAGGGTCCATGATGATGAATGATGTCCACAGTCTCCGCCATGTATATCTTCCAGCAGTTCCTTTCCTTGCTCCCTGGAGATGCAGCGCAGGGATACATCGTTTGGTCGCTTCCGGTAGAGCTCTCCATCCTTGATGCAGTATGTCGTGGCCTGCCGTGCCACACGCTCCGCTTCCTCCTCCTTCTCCGGCAGGGTCCCTTGTGTTAAGTAACTCCGGAGCTCCGTGATCCAGCACCCCTCCTGAGGTTCCATCGTCAGGAGCAGGCGTGCTCCTGAGGCCGGGCCACAGACCGAGGCTCCTGAGGCAGGTGGCTGGGGGAGCTCCTCACGAGGCTGAGCCGTGTTTGACAATGACGGTAGGGCTGAGGGCTTGAAGAGCCGCTCCTCGAAGACGCCAGGCTCCTGATGTAACCGCCTGGACGCCCGTTTGGCGATGTCGTCGGCCTCCTGATTGGTGCCATGGGGCACATGCTGCAACTCCAACCCCCAGAACTGCTTCTCCATCCTGCGGACCTCCATAAGGTAGGCTTCCATGTGCTCATCTTTCGGCTCATACACCTTGTTGGAGAAATTGACAAGGAGCTGCGAATCGCCCTTGATGGTGAGGTGTTTCACCCCCAGGGTAGCTGTGGCCTTCAAACCCGCTATTAAACCTTCATACTCCGCTATGTTGTTGGAGACCTTTTCACCTTGCTGGAAACAGAGCTGTACAGCGTAGTAGAGCTTGTCCTGAGTGGGCGATATAAGTACTGCCCCAGCCCCAGTGCCATGCCTGGAGAATGCCCCATCGAAGTACATGACCTAGCCTTCTGGCGCCTTGCTTCCCGGGGAGAGGGACCGATCCTCGTCGGCCTTGAGGCCTGGTGCCTCCGTCCATTCTGCCACAAAATCCGCTAATGCTGCTCCCTTGATGACTCTGGTCGTGCTGAATTCGAGCTGAAACGCTTGCAGTTCTATGTTCCACTCAGCGACCCTTCCAGCTGAGTTAGGGCTCCTGAGCACTCTCTCCAGGGGGTATGACGAGACAACCTTGATGGGGTGACCCTAAAAATAGTGCCGCAGCTTGCGCGAGGCCACCAGTAGCGCGAGGAGGAGCTTCTAAGGCATGGGGTACCGTGCCCTCGCGTCCCGCAACACCGTGCTGACGAAGTACACTGGGTGCTCAACGAGGTTGGGTGCATTAGTGCTGGTGGCGCCCTTCGGAGACCATGGCGCCTCCTGAGGCGATGAGGCCTCCTGAGGCTGGCCATCTGGGAGAGGGGCCTCTTCCGCCTCCGGTGCACTCCTCTGCGGCGGCCGATCCTCCTCAACCGTGGTGGCGGTTTCTGTGGGCCTTCCTTGTTCCCATTTTGCCTTGTCCCAGGATGCTGCTGTGGTTTTGATTCGACGCTCCTCCCTAACCGCCACCAGGGCTGCGCTGGCGGAGTAGGGAGTGGCGGCGAGGTAAAGCACCAGGGGCTCTTGAGGGCGCGGAGCCACCATGACCGAAGGGCTGGTCAGGTATCTCTTGAGATCCTGGAACGCCTTGTCGGCCTCTTCAGTCCATTCAAAGGTCCCCTTTTTCTTCATTAGCTGGAAGAAGGGCAGCGCTCGCTCCCCCAACTTGGAGATGAAGTGCCCTAGCGCGGTCACGCGCCCAGTGAGCTTCTGCATTTCTCTGAGGGTCTTTGGCGGGCTCATGTCCTCGACCGCCTTGACCTTTTCCGGGTTAGCCTCGATGCCTCGGTGGGACACGAGGAAACCCAAGAGCTTGCCCGAGGGGACTCCGAACACACACTTCTCTGGGTTGAGCCGCAGGTTCACTGCGTTGAGGCTCGCGAAGGTTTCCTCCAGGTCTTGTATCAGGGTCCTGGCCTCCCGAGACTTCACCACAATGTCATCGACGTAAGCCTCAACATTCTTCCCGAGCTGCGGGCCCAAGGTGATGTGCATCAGCCGCTGAAAGGTCGCCCCTGCATTACGCAGCCCGAATGGCATGCATGTGTAGCAGTACACCCCACACGGGGTTAGGAAGGCTGTCTTTTTGACGTCTTCTACCGCCATCTTGATCTGGTGATACCCAGAGAAGGCATCCAAGAAGCATAGCAGGTCGCATTCTGCGGTGGAATCGATGATCTGGTCGATGCGGGGGAGCGGGAACGGATCTTGCGGGCATGCCTTGTTGAGGTTGGTGAAGTCGACACACATGCGCTCCTTCCCTCCCTTCTTTGGCACAACGACAGGGTTGGCCAACCAATCCGGGTATCGGACCTCGCGAATGACCCCAGCGGCTTCTAGTTTGCGGGTCTCTTGGACGATGAAGGCCTGCTTTTCTGTGGACTGCCGCCTTGCCTTCTGCTTCACAGGGCGCACGTTGGGGCACACGTTGAGGTGATGCTCGATTACGCTCCTTGGGATCCTCGCTAACTGGTCAGGCTCCCAAGCGAATACCTTCTTGTTTGCGCGCAGGAACCTGACCAGAGCCTCCTCCTGCTCGGGCTCGAGGTTGGCGCCTATGGTGAAAGTGGCATGGGTGGACCTGTCCTCATCGACGGGTATCTTCTTGGTTTCTGCCTTGTCTTGGGTGAACAACTGTTTCTTCTTGGCGGGTACAACCCCCTTGGGCTCGGGGGTCTCCGAGTCGGCGGGCTATGCCGACGCCGCCGTCTTGAAGGCGAGCTTGAGCACTTGCAGCGCATCTCCGGTGTCCCCATGCACGGTGAGGACACCGCCGCTCCTGGGCATCTTCATGAGGTTGTACGCCGGGTGCGTCGCGGCCATGAACTGGGCCAGCGCTGGGTAGCCGAGGATGGTGTTGTAGGGGAGGCCGTTGGGCGCGATGTCGAAGTCGACCAGCTCCGTGCGGAAGTTGTTGTATGTGTCGAAGGTTACTGGAGCCGGATCTGTCCCAAGGAGCTGGATGATCCGCCCCCAACGCCTGAGAAGGGTCGGCTGGGTTGCAGCCGTTCCAGGGGTATGCAGAGGAGGTTGAAGGCCTCAACCGAGAGCACGCTGAGGCCCGCACCGCCATCGATGAGAGTTCTGGTGACGGCCACTTGGCAGATGGTGGGGGTGCACAGCATGGGGAGCGCACCCGAGCAGGCCGAGTTGGAGGGGTGGTCCTCCGAGCTGAAGGTCAGGCCAGCCTTGGGCGCCGCCCGGTCCGGGAGAGCCCCCTGCCGCGTGGACGCGGCGCTGACCCGGCAGATGAACGACTTGACGTGGTGACTTGTAGGCAGCGCCTGCGAGCCACCCAGGAGGGCCGCGACGACCGGGGGTGTTGGTGTAGCGTGGTGGGCGGGGAAGAGGCTGCGGAGCTCTTCCCAAGAGGCCACGGAGGCTGCAGGCAGGTGGAGCAGCCATGCGCGCGGAGCGCCGGTGAGGGCCATGGGGACCCAGTTGGCCATGACCCTATTGTCACCTCCAGCTTCGAGGATGGCCTCCTCGTACGCCAGCAAGAAGGCCAGCGGATCAGTCGCACCGCCATAGCGCGGCGGTGTCGTTGGCTTGAACTTGTCCGGCCACCGTACCCGTTGCAGGGCTGGGGCCCGGGCTCGGAGCCCCCTGGCCCCCGTGCTGGCGCCGGCGGCCGGAGCGGGCGACGCGCTACTCATCGCGAGGCAGGCCGTGGCGGTGGCGGAAGGGAAAACTCCGGTGCACCCCTACCTAGTGCGCTAGATGTCGGATTTCGGGCTCCGGCAGACCCTTGAGGTTCGAACACTAGGGTGCGCGCGGAGATTTCGCCTTCTACCTACCTGCACCCCACCCCCTCGCTAAGATCTAAGCTATGGAAAGAACATCACAAGAGACACATGGTTTATACTGGTTCGAGCCACCGTTGTGGTGTAATACCCTACTCAAGTGTGTGGTGTTGTGGATTGCCTCTTGGGCTGATGATGATGAGTAATACAAGGAAGAACAGCCTCGCGAGGGTCTGTTCCTGGCTGGGGGGACAAACTGCTAGGAGGAGTTCAGTCACCATTCTCACTCTCTCTTCTCCGATTTTCCCCCCTGCTACCCTGGGGGTGGCTAGTCCTATTTATAGGCAAAGGCCCTGGGCCTTTTCCCAAATATTGAGCGGGAAGGGCGCCAACAATTGGCCATTATGAAGGGGGACATCTGGTACACTTATCCTGACTAAAGTTGGTCCTCGCCTACCAAAGGCTCTGGTGGTGACGATGGCTTGGGCTCCACAATGACTTCCTCCCTGCCGTTGGGCTGGTCTTGGTCTCGTTGCACCGAAACGGGTGCCTTTGCTTGATGCTCTCGCATGCGCTTGCTCCCTTTGCACCAAAGAGGAAAGGAGGACACTGCGTGGGCTGACGCCCGCCTGGCACCCTTGGTCGTCATGGCTTGCGTCATGGGCACATCGTTAGGTACCCCGGCTTGATCTCTTCGCCTCCTTGCGAGCCAGCCTGATGATGCCGTGCCTGAGGAAGCTCTGTGTCGTCCGCCCCGCGAGGCTTGACCCCTCGCGAGGGTCTTGGGTCTGTGTTGATGAAGATGGGCCGTGCTGGGCCCCTCCTCGAGCCACGCCGCAGGCCGCAGGCAGGCAAGTCTGGGGACCCCCGTTCCCAGAACGCCGACAGTTCTTAAGTAATATGATTAATTGAACTTTAATTTATCATGAAGTTAGTACCTCATAGTATTTTGCATGTCTATGTTGTTGTAGATAAATGGCCCGTGCTACTGTTCCTTTGAATTTTAATGTGTTCCTAGAGAAAGGTAAGTTGAAAGATGATGGTAGCAACTACACGGACTGGGTACGTAACTTGAGGATTATCCTCATTGCTGCATAGAAGAATTACGTCCTGGAAGCACCGCTAGGTGCAAAGCCCGCTGCAGGAGCAACACCAGATGTTATGAACGTCTGGCAGAGCAAAGCTCATGACTACTCGATAGTTCAGTGTGCCATGCTTTACGGCTTAGAACCGGGACTTCAACGATGTTTTGAATGTCATGGAGCATATGAGATGTTCCAGGAGTTGGAGTTAATATTTAAAGCAAATGCCCGAATTGAGAGATATGAAGTCTCCAATAAGTTCTATAACTGCAAGATGGGGGAGAATAGTTCTGTCAGTGAACATATACTCAGAATGTCTGGGTACCACAACCACTTGACTCAACTGGGAGTTAATCTTCCTGATGATAGTTTCATTGATGGAGTTCTGCAATCACTGCCACCAAGCTACAAAAGCTTCATGATGAACTATAATATGCAGGGGATGGATAAGACAATTCCCGATCTCTTCGCAATGCTAAAAGTTGCGGAGGTAGAAATAAAGAAGGAGTCAAGTGTTGGTGGTTAACAAAACCACTAGTTTCAAGAAAAAAGGCAAAGGGAAGAAAGGGAACTTCAAGAAGAACGTCAAGCAAGTTGCTACTCAAGTGAAGAAACTGAAGTCTGCACCTAAGCCTAAGACTGAGTGCTTCTACTTCAAAGGGAATGGTCACTGGAAGCGGAACTGCCCCAAGTATTTGGCGGATAAGAAGGATGGCAAACTGAAAGGTATATTTGATATACATGTTATGATGTGTAGCTTACTAATGCTCATAGTAGCGCCTGGGTATTTGATACTGGTTCTGTTGCTAATATTTGCAACTCGAAACAGGGGCTACGGATTAAGCGAGGATTGGCTAAGGACGAGGTGACAATTCGCGTGGGAAATGGTTCCAAAGTCGATGTGATCGCCGTCGGCACGCTACCTCTACATCTACCTTCGGGATTAGTATTAGACCTGAATAATTGTTATTTGGTGCCAACATTAAGCATGAACATTATATCTAGATCTTGTTTGATATGAGACGGTCATTCATTTAAATCAGAGAATAATGGTTGTTCTATTTATATGAGTAAAATCTTTTATGATCATGCACCCTTGATGAGTGGTCTATTTTTATTGAATCTCAATAGTAGTGATACACATATTCATAGTATTGAAGCCAAAAGATATAAGTTTAATAATGAAAGTGCAACTTATTTGTGGCACTGCCCTTTAGGTCATATTAGTGTAAAACGCATGAAGAAACTCCATGCTGATGGGCTTTTGGAATCACTTGATGCTTGGAAACCATGCCTCATGGGCAAGATGACTAACACTCCGTTCTCCAGAACAATGGAATGAGCAATAGACTTATTGGAAATAATACATACTTATGTATGCGGTCCGATGAGTGTTGATGCTCGTGGTGGGTATCATTATTTTCTGACCTTCACAAACGATTTGAGCAGATATGGGTATATCTACTTGATGAAACATAAGTCTGAAACATTTGAAAAGTTCAAAGAATTTCAGAGTGAAGTAGAAAATCATCTTAACAAGAAAATTAAGTTTCTACAATCTGATCGTGGAGGTGAATATTTGAGTTATGAGTTTGGTTTTCATTTGAAACAATGTGGAATTGTTTCGCAACTCACGCCACCTAGAACACCACAGCGTAATGGTGTGTCCGAACGTCGTAACCGCTCTTTATTAGATATGGTGCGATCTAGGATGTCTCTTACTGATTTACCGCTATCTTTTGGGGTTATGCTTTAGAGACGGCTGCATTCACGTTGAATAGGGCACCATCGAAATCCGTTGAGACGACACCATATGAATTGTGGTTTGGCAAGAAACCCAGGTTGTCGTTCTTAAAGTTTGGGGCTGCGATCCTTATGTGAAAAAGCTTCAACCTGATAAGCTCGAACCCAAATCGGAGAAATGTGTCTTCATAGGATACCCAATGGAAACTGTTGGGTACACCTTCTATCACAGATCCGAAGGCAAGATATTCGTTGCTAAGAATGGATCCTTTCTAGAGAAGGAATTTTCTCGAAAGAAGTGAGTGGGAGGAAAGTAGAACTTGATGAGGTAACTGTACCTTCTCCCTTATTGGAAAGTAGTTCATCACAGAAATCAGTTCCAATGATTTCTACACCTATTAGTGAGGAAGATAATGATGATGATCATGAAACTTCTGATCAAGTTACTACCAAACATCATAGGTCAACCAGAGTAAGATCTGCACCAGAGTGGTAGGGTAATCCTGTTCTGGAGGTCATGTTACTTGACCATGACGAACCTACGAACTATGAGGGAGCAATGATGAGCCGAGATTCCGCAAAATGGCTTGAGGCCATGAAATCTGAGATGGGATCCATGTATGAGAACAAATTGTGGACTTTGGTTGACTTGCCCGATGATCGGCAAGCCATAGAGAATAAATGGATCTTCAAGAAGAAGACTGATGCTGACAGTAATGTTACTGTATACAAAGCTCGATTTGTTGTGAAAGGTTTTTCGAAAAGTTCAAGGAGTTGACTATCATGAGACCTTCTCACCCGTAGTGATGCTTAAGTCCGTCCGAATCATGTTAGCAACTGCCACATTTTACGATTATGAAATTTGGCAAATGGATGTCAAAACTGCATTCCTTAATGGATATCTAAAAGAAGAGTTGTATATGATGCCACCAGAATGTTTTGTCAATCCAAAAGATGCTAACAAAGTGTGCAAGATCCAATGATCCATTTATGGACTGGTGCAAGCATCTCGGAGTTGGAATATACGCTTTGATAGTGTGATCAAAGCATATGGTTTTATACAGACTTTTGGAGAAGCCTGTATTTACAAGAAAGTGAGTGGGAGCTCTGTAGCATTTCTGATATTATATGTGGATGACATATTGTTAATCGGAAATGATACTGGATTTTTGAATAGCATAAAAGGATACTTGAATAAGAATTTTTCAATGAAAGACCTCGGTGAAGCTGCTTATATATTGGGCATCAAGATCTATAGAGATAGTTCAAGACACTTAATTGGACTTTCACAAAGCACATACCTTGATAAAGTTTTGAAGAAGTTCAAAATGGATCAAGCAAAGAAAGGGTTTTGCCTGTGTTACAAGGTGTGAACTTGAGTCAGACTCAATGCCCGACCACTGCAGAAGATAAAGAGAAAATGAAAGCCATTCCCTATGCTTCAGCCATAGGTTCTATCATGTATGCAATGCTGCGTACCAGACCTGATGTGTGCCTTGCTATTAGTTTAGCAGGGAGGTACCAAAGTAATCCTGGAGTGGATCACAGGACAGCAGTCAAGAACATCCTGAAATACCTGAAAAGGACTAAGGACATGTTTCTCATTTATGGAGGTGACAAAGAGCTCGTTATAAATGGTTACGTCGATGCAAGCTTTGGCACTGATCCGGATGACTCTAAGTCACAAACCGGATATGTGTTTTTATTGAATGGTGGAGCTATCAGTTGGTGCAGTTCTAAGCAAAGCATCGCGGCGGGATCTACGTGTGAAGTGGAATACATAGCTGTTTCGGAAACAGCAAATGAAGGAGTCTGGATGAAGGAGTTCATATCCGATCTAGGTGTAATACCTAGTGCATCGGGTCCAATGAAAATCTTTTGTGACAATACTGGTGCAATTGCCTTGGCACATCAAGAGACGCTTCAATTCCATCTGCGATCAAGTCAAGGAGGGAGACATATAGATTTGCAAGATACATACGGATTTGAATGCTGCAGGCTCGTTGACGAAGCCTCTTGTTCGAACAAAACATGATCAGCACCAAGAATCCATGGGTGTCCGAATCATTACTGTGTAATCTAGATTATTAACTCTAGTGCAAGTGGGAGACTGATGGAAATATGCCCTAGAGGCAATAATAAAGTTGTTATTTATATTTCCTTATATCATGATAAATGTTTATTATTCATGCTAGAATTGTATTAACCGGAAACTTAGTACATGTGTGAATACATAGACAAACAGAGTGTCCCTATTATGCCTCTACTTGACTAGCTCGTTAATCAAAGATGGTTAAGTTTCCTAGCCATGGACATGTGTTGTCATTTGATGAACGAGATCACATCATTCAAAGTTGTTATTTATATTTCCTTATATCATGATAAATGTTTATTATTCATGCTAGAATTGTATTAACCAGAAACTTAGTACATGTGTGAATACATAGACAAACAGAGTGTCCCTATTATGCCTCTACTTGACTAGCTCGTTAATTAAAGATGGTTAAGTTTCCTAGCCATGGACATGTGTTGTCATTTGATGAACGAGATCACATCATTGGAGAATGATGTGATGGACTAGACCTATCCGTTAGCTTAGCACTATGACCATTTAGTTTATTGCTATTGCTTTCTTCATGACTTATACATGTTCCTATGACTATGAGATTATGCAACTCCCAAATACCAGAGAACACTTAGTGTGCTATCAAACGTCACAATGTAACTGGTTGATTATAAAGATGCTCCAAATGTGTCTCCGATGGTGTTTGTTGAGTTGGCATAGATCGAGATTAGGATTTTTCACTCCGCGTTTCGGAGAGGTATCTCTAGGCCCTCTCAGTGATGCACATCACTATGAGCCTTGCAAGAAATGTGACTAATGAGTTAGTCAGGGGATGATGCATTACGGAACGAGTAAAGAGACTTGCCGGTAACGAGATTGAACTAGGTATGATGATACCGACGACCGAATCTCCGGCAAGTAACATACCAATGACAAAGAGAACAACGTATGTTGTTGTGCGGTTTAACCGATAAAGATCTTCGTATAATATGTAGGAACCAATATGTGAATCCAGGTTCCGCTATTGGTTATTGCCCGGAAATGTGTCTCAGTCATGTGTACATAGTTCTCGAACCCGTAGGGTCAGCATGCTTAATGTTTGATGATGATATGTATTGTGAGTTATGTGATTTGATGTACCGAAGGTTGTTCAGAGTCCCGTATGTGATCACGGACATGATGAAGAGTCTCAAAATGGTCAAGACATAAAGATTGATATATTGGACCATGTTATTCGGACACCAAAAGTGTTCCGGATAGTTTCGGATAAAACCGAAGTGCCGGAGGGTTACCAGAACCCCCCGGAAGTTATGGAGCCTTAGGGGAGAGAGAGGGCTACAGCCAGGAGGTGGCGCCCCCCAGGGGAGTCTGAATAGGACATGGGGAGGGGACGCAGCCCCTCTTTCCCTCTCCCTGGGCGCGCCCCTTGTGGCCGGACGGCCGACTCCCTCCTCTCCTCCTTGATATACGGGGGAGGGGGGCACCCCATAGACACACAAGCTGATCTTTAGCCGTGTGCGGTGCCCCCCTCCACAATTTTCCACCTCGGTCATATTGTTGTAGTGCTTAGGCGAAGCCCTGCGTCGGTAACTTCATCATCACCGTCAACACGTCATCATGCTGAGGGAACTCACCCTCGGCCTCAGCTGAATCAAGAGTATGAGGGGCGTCACCGAGCTGAACGTGTGCAGATCGCGGAGGTGCCATGAGTTCGGTACTTGATCTGTTGGATCGCGAAGAAATTCGACTACATCAACCGCGTTACTAAACGCTTCTGCTTTCGGTCTATGAGACTACATAGACACACTCTCCCCTCTCGTTGCTCTGCATCACCTAGATAGATCTTGTGTGATCGTACCAACAGATCAATACCCGAAGACGAAGTTTGTTCCTCAACAAGAGAAGTATGATCCTACTTCCTTCAAGGGAACACAAGCTAAAGATGATCTTCCACCACAAGACCACAAGCTAAAAGGCAAGGACAAGCTTCAAGAGGAGATTGATGCATTTGAAGAAGCTCCAAAGGCCTTGGTCAAGTGGGTTCCCAAGATTATGTCAAGTTCTACATCATCAAGTACATCTACAACCCCAAAGATTCTCGTCAAGATGATGTGGATGCCGAAGAAGAAGAACTAGAGAGCTCATGAGGGTGAGTTCGCCAACATACTTCACTCATATTCATTTTGGCAAGGACAAGAGCAATCAACTTTCACATCTTGCACTAGTTCAAGGATTCACAAACCTTCTTGTTGGTAAGTCAAGGGACAAGGTAACCTAATGCTTTCATGGACATCATCTTGTGTGTACTTCACTCTATGTCTATGGATATCCTTGTTTATTCCTTGTGGGACTAACCCATGCAGGTATTGAAAGTATAACTCACTCAAATGGATTGCTCCAAATAATCTTCATCAACATTGAGCATCCACATCTTCAACATCTACATGAAGTCATCATCGACAAAACCCAAGGTTAGTTCATCCCTCTAAAAAGGGGATATCACATCTAGGGGGTCTTTACTCTAAGAATTGAGCTAAAAAAACTCTAATGGTGTGAACACAACAACGCTTTATGTAAAAGTGGTAACCTCACTTGTGCTTAAACGATGAGTATGACCTATGATCAAATTTTCTCATTTGACTCCTAAGTCAATATACTCATAAATAGATGACCTAGTCATCGCCAATTTCTTGATATATGCTAGAGTGTTTGTGCGTATTTTGCCACATATTTCATTTGCCATCTTATTGTGTGAGCATGCTGGATGCATAATTTTCTTCATTCAAGGATATCCATTTGTTGCTTTGATTGGTTGGTCTTTTCTTTTGCCAAGTGGATGGACAAGAATGCCTAAGTACTCCCTTTAGCTATCTATGCTTTTCTCGTCTCAAACTCTATTCATTCTACATCACAAAGTTTGATCAAGTCAGATTCGAACCCTCTGGGTGACGAGCACTCGGAGCCACCGATTCGTCATAGACTTATACATCCAAAACCTCTTAACGAATTTCGGTTTGAACTATTCATTCCTTTCGGTCATATCGAGTTCATTGAGTTGATCTAGGTTTCAATCTCGGTGCAACCGATTTGAACAGTTCAGTCTCACCGAGTTGTAGTAACTGCTTGCAATTCTGCATCTTGGTGCCACCAAGTTGCTCAACTCGGTCACAACGACATGGTCTGGATATATATATACACGGGTCAAATTTTGGAAATTTCCCTGAAACCCTTCGCCCGCGCCTGTCCAGCTCTACCGACTCGAGGTCTCCAGATCGTCTCCTACGTCGCTAGCGACCTCCTACCTCTAGTCTCCGCCGCCGTCAACTGAATCTTTGCCGTCGTTGTCGCCGTAGCGAGTTCACCATCGAGTTAGGGTATGAACTCGACCCCATTGTGCAATCTTTACCTCTAATTCCTGCACTTAGGTCAATGCCATGAATCTTACCACATTTGAGATACTTCTATCCAATCAAAAACTCCTTTAGATTAGTTTTGGTTCGAAAACTTAGGGTTAGGTTTCCGCCGAATTCATCTCGGACTGACCGAGTTGTAGAAATCGGTCTCACCGATTTGGCCCAAGCCATTGCACTTATAATTTTCGGTCTGACCGAATCTTACAAATCAGTGTGACCGAGTTCGATTCTCAGTGAAACCCTAGCAATCTCGGAGTCACTGAACTGTGTCTCGGTCTGACCGATTTCACTAGTTTAGGCTCTAATATTGCTTTGGTGTCACCGAGTTTAACAAATCGGTAGCTCCGAAATGACTTCTGTAGAAAACTAAAACTAAGTTTTTGACTCATTTGTTTTGCAAAATCTCTGCACTTTGTGGTGCTCATCCACTCTGTCCCAATTATATCTATTCATAGGGTCAGCTTTCAGCTTTCAGCCATGTCAGACAACAGTGACAGCCAAAACAGGTCTGAGGAACAGGTTCACTTAAGTGAGGGCACTAGTCCCTCTGACAGCTATGATGATGGGAGCAGAAGTACTCCTAGCAACCTGCCTAAGGATGCTACTAGGCAGAGGAGAAAAAGGAATTCAGATTCAGAAGATGAAGATTTTGTGGCCGATGAGGAAGTCACTTCAAGGAAAAAGGTTGTCAAGAAAGAGTTTGGCACATCAACTTCAACCAAACCTGTTATGAAGAAGGCATCAGCCAGAAGGATCCCAATGTCCAAAGCCAGAACCTCAACACAGGAAACCATTGAGTTCACTCTTGAACCAAATGAGGCTAGAGGCAAGAAGAGGAAGGAAAGGGTCAAGAAGACCATGGCCAGAGTAATTGGTAGACCATCCATGATCAGACATTCAGATGAGGATGAAGAAGATGCTGCACCAGCTCCCAAAGCTCAGAAGTTGATGGGGGATGCCATCAAGTCAGGGGCTGCTCCATCAAAGCCCGAGACTGCCCCCAAGGCTGTCGTTGCTGCTCAAGCTTCTAAGCCTACATCACCCAAGAGATCAACTAGGAACATACCAGCTGCTGAGAAGAACAAGGCCCCAGTGCCTGAAGTGGAAGAAGAAGAAGAAGAAGCCCAAGTGCTTAGAAAATTGAAGCCTAAGATACCAGATCATGATGATACACATCCTATGGCTGAGAACATGAAGCTAAGGAAGGATGCGGGTCTTAGGCTATGGAGGCAGACATACCCATATGCCACTAGAAGGAGGACTACTGTAGACTACAGGTTCCACACAAAGGAATGATAAGATTTCTATGAGACTGTGCTCCTGGACAAGAAGCCATACTCAGTGATATGAGATGGGTTGACTGGACTTACATTGACAACATGCAAATCACTTCCCAGGAGTTCATGATAGCTTCAGATTGTCTAGAGTTGACAAATTTGTTGGCCAGAAACTCACCAAGTGGAATGATGAGGTGGTGATGCAGTTCTACTCCCACATTTTTACCCAGATGGTAAAATTTCTTGGATTACTGGGGGGTACTAGGTACCAGTCTACAGTTGCTGAGTGGGCCAAGCTTATCAATGCCCCTGAAGAGCAAGAGGATGACACAGATGTGTATGCCAAGCCAAGGAAAGGACACAACTCCATGGCACACATGTATAAGGAGATTCCTGATGCTGCCCTAGATGCTCACAAGTTTGGCTCTGTGTACTATGTGTTGTCTGGTTTTCCCACAGTCAACACTATCCTCAGGCACACATTGTTTCCCAAGTCTGGAGATGACAGGATGATAAGAGGACATTCCATCAATTTTCTGCACATGTTTGACATACTAGAGAAGTTCAAAGCGATGACATTGATTATACAGACAATCAAGAGGACTGCTGCTAATCAAAAGAGATCATGTGGATATGCTCCACACATTCAGATGCTCATCAACTCCAAGATGGGCAAAGGTACATATCTCGTGGACAAGGAGCACCTTCCCTTGTTGCTTGAATTTGAAGACAATGAAGTTGTCATGGATGCTACACATCCTACTTCAGTAGAGGCTCAGGAGAAGAGGGAGAAAGCTAAAGAAGAGAAGGCAGCACAAACTTCACAAGTTCCAGATGCTTCAGTTTCCAACCTCAAGAGCAAGCAGGATCAGTTGAGCTATCTGCTTGAGGCCACTGTCAGAATTGAGAAACGATTAACAACCTTGACTCAAAGTCAAGAGAGTCTTGAGAAGATCATCAAGACAAAGTTTTATGATCTAGACTTAAAGGTCACAAAGATCCATAGTGCAGTTGAGAAACTCCAGGATGAAGCTGAAGAGAGAAGAGGGGGAGCTACCACTGAATTTTTTCAGAGAGTGCCTAGGGCAAAAAGGTCTGTAGTTGTGCCAACCAGTGACACAAGGGCTACTACATCAGCACCAGCAGTGAAGGAAATATGCCCTAGAGGCGATAATAAAGTTGTTATTTATATTTCCTTATATCTTGATAAATGTTTATTATTCATGCTAGAATTGTATTAACCGGAAACTTAGTAGATGTGTGAATACATAGACATACAGAGTGTCCCTAGTATGCCTCTACTAGACTAGCTCGTTAATCAAAGATGGTTGAGTTTCCTAACCATAGGCATGTGTTGTCATTTGATAAACGGGATCACATCACTAGAGAATGATGTGATGGACAAGACCCATCCGTTAGCTTAGCACTATGATCATTTAGTTTATTGCTATTGCTTTCTCCATAACTTATACATGTTCCTATGACTATGAGATTATGCAACTCACGAATACCAGATGAACACTTAGTGTGCTATCAAACGTCACAACGTAACTGGATGATTGTAAAGATGCTCTACAGGTGTCTCCGATGGTGTTTGTTGAGTTGGCATAGATCAAGATTAGGATTTGTCACTCCGATTGTCGGAGAGGTATCTCTGGGCCCTCTCGATAATGCACATCATTATAAGCCTTGCAAGCAATGTAACTAATGAGTTAGTTGCGGGATGATGCACTATGGAACGAGTAAAGAGACTTGCTAGTAACAAGATTGAACTAGGTATGATGATACCGACGATCAAATCTTAGGCAAGTAACATACCGATGGCAAAGTGAACAACGTATGTTGTTATGCAGTTTGACTGATAAAGATCTTCGTAGATGTAGGAACCAATATGAGCATACAGGTTCCGCTATTTGTTATTGACCGGAGATGTGTCTCGGTCATGTCTACATAGTTCTCAAACCCGTAGGGTCCGCATGCTTAACGTTCGATGACGATTTGTATTATGAGTTATGTGATTTGATGTACCGAAGGTTTTTCAGAGTCTTGGATGAGATCACGGACATGACGAGGAGTCTCGCAATGGTCGAGACATAAAGATTGATATATTGGACCATGTTATTCGGACACCAGAAGTGTTCCGGGTAGTTTCGGATAAAATCGGAGTGCCGGAGGGTTACCGGAAACCCCCCGAGAAGTTAACGGGTCACCATGGGCTTTAGAGGAGAGAGGGACAGCCAGGAGGTGGCGCCGCCCCCCCCCAGTCCGAATTGGACAATGGGTGGGGGCGGCGCCCCCCTCCTTCCTTCTCTCCCCTTCCTCTTTCCTTCCCCTCCTTGTTGGACTAGGAAAGGGGGGAACCTACTCCTAGTAGGAGTAGGATTCCCCCCTTGGGGCGCGCCCCTTGAGGCCAGCCGGCCCCCTCCTCCCCTCCTTTATTTACGGGGGAAGGGGGCACCCCATAGACACACAAGTTGATTTCTTAGCCGTGTGCGGCGCCCCCCTCCACAGATTTCCACCTTGGTCATATTGTCATAGTGCTTAGGTGAAGCCCTGCGTCGGTAACTTCATCATCACCGTCAACACACCGTCGTGCTAACGGAACTCTCCCTCGGCCTCAGCTGGATCTAGAGTTCAGGACGTCACTGAGCTGAATGGCAGATCGCGGAGGTGTCGTGCGTTCGGTACTTGATCGATTGGATCGCGAAGACGTTCAACTACATCAACCACATTACTCAACGCTTCCGCTTTCGGTCTACGAGGGTACGTAGACACACTCTCCCCTCTTGCTGCTATGCATCTCCTAGATAGATCTTGCGTGATCGTAGGAAATATTTTGAAATACTACGTTCCCCAACTGTGGCATCCTAGCCAGGTCTATGCGTAGATGTTATATGCCCAAGTAGAATACAAAGAGTTGTGGGCGATAATAGTTATATTGCTTACAAGCATGTCATACTTTGATTCGGCAGTATTGTTGGATGAAGCAAGCCAGACCGACATTACATGACCGCGTTCATGAGACTGGTTCTACCGACGTGCTTCACACACAGGTGGCTAGTGGGTGTCTGTTTCTCCAACTTTAGTTGAATCGAGTGTGACTAAGCCCGGTCCTTGTTGAATGTTAAAACAACACACTTGACGAAAAATCGTTGTGGTTTTTGATGCGTAAGTAAGAACTGTTCTTGCTAAGCCCGTAGCAGACACGTAAAACTTGCAACAACAAAGTAGAGGATGTCTAACTTGTTTTTGCAGGGCATGTTGTGATGTGATATGGTCAAGACATGATTATATAAATTGTTGTATGAGATGATCATGTGTTGTAACACAGTTATCGGTAACTGGTAGGAGCCATGTGGTTGTCGCTTTATTGTATGAAATGCAATCGCCATGTAATTGCTTCACTTTATCACTAAGCGGTAGCGATAGTCGTGGAATCAATAGTTGGCGAGACGACAACAATGCTACGATGGAGATCAAGGTGTCAAGCCGGTGACGATGGTGATCATGGCGGTGCTTTGGAGATGGAGATCAAAGGCACAAGATAATGATGGCCATATCTGTCGGGGTATGGGGTCCCGGCAAACCCTGAAGGTTCAAACACTGGGGTGCGCGCGAAGTCTTTCCCTTTAACCGATCTACGCTCTAGCTTGCTAGGATCTTGCGGACAAACTCGACGAACTCACAACACAGATGGACATAGGGTTTATACTGGTTCGGGCCACCGTTGTGGTGTAATACCCTACTCCAATGTGGTGGTGGTGGATTGCCTCTTGGGCTGATGATGAACAATACAAGGGCAGAACGGCCTCCTGAGGTTAAGGCGTTCTTGTGCCTGGTGAGCTTGTGTGTGAGGTGGTCTCTCTCGAGCTAAGATGATCTCGTCCTCTCTCTCACTTTGCTCCCCCCCCCCCTCTCTCCACTGTGGTGGCTAGTCCTATTTGTAGAGGCCCTGGTCCTCTTCCCAAATATCGAGCGGGAAGGGAGCTGAGGGAGTCCTGGATTAGGGGGTGTCCGGATAGCCGGACTATACCTTCGGCCGGACTCCTGGACTATGAAGATACAAGATTGAAGACTTCGTCCCGTGTCCAAAAGGGACTTTCCTTGGCATGGAAGGCAAGCTTGGCGATACGGATATGTAGATCTCCTACCATTGTAACCGACTCTGTGTAACCCTAGCCCTCTCCGATGTCTATATAAACCAGAGGGTTTTAGTCCGTAGGACGAACAACAATCACACCATAGGTTAGCTTCTAGGGTTTAGCCTCCTTGATCTCGTGGTAGATCTACTCTTGTACTACCCATATCATCAATATTAATCAAGCAGGACGTAGGGTTTTACCTCCATCAAGAGGGCCCGAACCTGGGTAAAACATTGTGTCCCCTGCCTCCTGTTACCATCCGCCTAGACACACAGTTCGGGAACCCCTACCCGAGATCTGCCGGTTTTGACACCGACATTGGTGCTTTCATTGAGAGTTCCTCTGTGTCGTCACTTTTAGGCCCGATGGCTCCTCCGATCATCAACGACGATGCGATCCATGATGAGACTTTTCTCCCCGGACAGATCTTCGTATTTGGCGGCTTTGCACTGCGAGCCAATTCGCTTGGCCATCTGGAGCAGATCGAAAGCTACGCCCCTGGCCATCAGGTCAGATTTGGAAGTTTGAACTACACGGCCGACCTCCACGGAGACTTGACTTCGACGGGTTCGAGCCGCTACCGAGCGCGCCACACTATCAGGATGGGCATGATCTAGCTCTGCCGCCGAACAGTGCCCTGGAGGCCGCACCCGCATCAGCTCCGACCCTTAATTCGGAGCCAACTGCGCCAATCGAGGATGGGTGGTTGGACACCGCCTCGGCGGCTGCAATCTCTACGGCGATCGAGCCGAACACCAGCCCTATTCTCTGTGAAGCCCGTGACTCCAAGGAGCCAGACTCCTCTCCAAACTCCGAGCCCTTGGCGCCCCTACCGATCGAACCCGATTGGGCACCGATCATGGAGTTCATCGCCGCGGAGATCTTTCAGCACTCGCCCTTCGGCGATATTCTGAATTCACTAAAGTCTCTCTCTTTATCATGAGAGCCCTGGCCGGACTATGGTCAGCAAGGTTGGGATGCGGATGATGAAGAAATTCATAGCCCACCCACCACCCACTTCGTAGCCACTGTCGATGATTTAACTGACATGCTCGACTTCGACTCCGAAGACATCGACGGTATGGACGCCGATGCAGGAGACGATCAAGAACCAGCGCCTATAGGGCACTGGAAAGCCACCTCGTCGTATGATATATACATGGTGGACACCCCAAAAGAAGGCAATGGCGATGGAACATCGGAGGATGACCCCTCCAAGAAGCAGCCTAAGCGCCAGCGTCAGCGGCGCCGCTCTAAATCCCACCAAAGCAAAAACAGTGATTCCGGCACGGGAGATAATAACACCCCGGACAGTGCCGAAGACAACCACCTCCAGCAAGATTCAGCACAAGAGGATGGAGAAGCCAGCCCTCATGAGAGACCGGCAGACAGAGAGGTCGAGGATGATAATTATATGCCTCCCTCCAAAGACGAGGCAAGCCTCGACGACGATGAATTTGTCGTGCTGTAGGATCCCGTCGAACAAGAGCGTTTCAAATGCAGGCTTATGTCCATGGAGAGCAGCCTCAAGAAAAAACAGCAATAGCTTAGAGCTGATCAAGATTTGCTAGCCGACAGATGGACTGAAGTCCTTGCGGCTAAAGAGTATGAACTCGAACGCCCCTCCAAGAGCTACCCAAAGCGCAGGTTGCTACCCCGATTAGAGGAGGAAGCACCTAAACCTACATCACCAGCGCATGATGCGGCCGACCGGCCACCCCGTGGCCGCGACAGAGAGGCCTCTTGGCCCTCCACTCAAGCCGCACCCCGGCGCCGCTCAAAAAATACCAAGGCACGGGAAAATGCCCCAAACCTGCGAGATATATTGGAGGACAAGGCAAGGCAAACAAGATCGATCTACGGATCGCGTGGGCGCCCCACGGCACGAGACGGTAATCGTCACTCCGGATACAGTAAATCCGGCCGGGCCGAACACAGTAGACAAAGCTCGTTTGAGTTGCGTTGTGATAGAGCCCAATACAGAGGCGCCGCACACCCACTATGCTTCACAGATGATGTAATGGATCATCAAATCCCCGAGGGTTTCAAACCCGTGAACATCGAATCATACAATGGCACAACAGATCCTGCAGTATGGATCGAGGACTATCTCCTTCATATCCACATGGCCCGCGGTGATGACCTACACGCCATCAAATACCTCCCACTCAAGCTTAAAGGACCAGCTCGGCATTGGCTTAATAGCTTGCCAGCAGAATCAATTGGTTGTTGGGAGGACCTGGAAACCACATTCATCGACAATTTCCAGGGCAATTATCTGCGACCACCAGACGCCGATGACCTTAGCCATATAATTCAGCAGCCAGAGGAATCAGCCAGACAATTCTGGACACGGTTCCTAACCAAGAAAAATCAAATCGTCGACTGTCCGGACGCAGAGGCCCTAGCAGCCTTCAAGCATAACATCCGCGACGAGTGGCTTGCACGACACCTAGGACAGGAAAAGCCGAAATCTATGGCAGCCCTCACGACACTTATGACCCACTTTTGTGCGGGAGAAGACAGCTGGCTAGCTCTCAGCAATAACATGACCAAGAGCCCTGGTAATTCGGATACCAAGGACAGAAGTGGCAGGTCGCGTCGCAACAAGCAAAAGCGCCGCATTAACGGCGATAATGCTGAGGATACGGCAATTAATGCCTGATTCAGAGGCTCTAAACCCGGTCAGCGGAAAAATTCATTCAAAAGAAATACTCCGGGCGCGTCTAGTTTGGACCGAATACTCAACCGCTCATGCCAGAAACATGGCACCCCCGAAAAACCAGCCAATCACACCAACAGGGATTGTTGGGTTTTCAAGCAGGCAGGCAAGTTAAATGCTGAAAGCAAAGACAAGGGGCTGCATAGCGATGACGAGGAGGAGCCCCGGCCGCCGAACAACAGTGGACAGAAAGGTTTTCCCCCACAAGTGCGGACGGTGAACATGATATACGCAACCCACGTCCCCAAGAGGGAGCAGAAGCGTGCGCTAAGGGACGTATACGTGATGGAGCCAGTCACCCCAAAGTTCAACCCATGGTCTCCCTGCCCAATCACTTTTGATTGAAGGGACCACCCCACTAGCACCCGTCATGGCGGATTCACCGCATTGGTTCTAGACCCAATTATTGACGGATTTCACCTCACTAGAGTCCTTATGGACGGCGGCAACAACCTGAACCTGCTTTACCAGGATACAGTGTGGAAAATGGGCATCGATCCCTCGAGGATTAAACCCACTAAAGCGACCTTTAAAGGCGTCATACCAGGTGTAGAGGCCAACTGTACAGGCTCAGTTACACTTGAAGTGGTCTTCAGATCTCCGGAGAATTTCCAAAGCGAGGAGTTAATCTTTGACATAGTCCCGTTCCGTAGTGGCTATCACGCCTGCTTGGGCGAACCGCATTTGCCAAGTTCAATGTGGTGCCGCACTACGCATACCTCAAGCTCAAGATGCCAGGCCCTCGAGGAGTCATCACGGTCAATGGAAACACCGAACGCTCTCTCTGAACGGAGGAGCATACGGCGGCTATCACAGTGGAAGTACAAAGCAGCCTCTCAAGGCAATTCTCTAGTCCGGCCATTAAACGTCTGGACACCGTCAAGCGCGCCCGGAGTAACCTACAACAAGACCGTCTGGCACGTTCCAAGCAAGCGTAGCAATGCAGCCCCAACCCCAGCCCTTGCGAACTTGCGAAACCAGTGTTGCGCGTACATAACTATGCTCTGGAAATACCATGGGCACAGGGGGAGGGGCACCATCACGGCGCGCCCGAAACGCGGCTTAAACCGCACTAGGGGCTGCCGATTTCTTAATTTTCTCTTATTTTCAGGACTCCATTCTTCGGAAGGCTTGTCCGGCACTACAATTGCCGCACAAACGATACAACCAGGGAAGCGGAAAGCTACGCCGCACTATGGAAGTCTAAGGTGGTCTCTATAACGAGCAGTATACCTGTTTCACATAACATTCCGCAGCTCGCCCCTGGAAAGGACATGTTAAATAGTCCCATCTTTTGCTTATTGCACTATTTGTATTGTTCTGCTTTGATCGCAGCTTTTTTAAATAAACAATGCATAGCTTCCGTCTATTATTGCATTACTCCTTTTTACGAATATATGTTCATTACTGACATGTTGCACCCGTACACTTTGGTACGGCCAATACGCCAGGGGCTTAAGTACCCCACAATACGGTGTGAGAAATCCGAACACTTTCACAAGTGTGGCACCCCAAACTTATAGCATTATATGCATCAACTCCGAATCATGCCTTGGGTCAATAGTAGGGTTTGCCCGGCTCCTATGTTTTGGTACCTTACGTTCCGTTATATCGGCTAAGGTAGCACTAGGAGAACTACTGCGATTGTGCCCCAGTTGAGCATGGCTAAGCACCTTAGTAGAGAAAGCTAAAACTGACCGTCATGATTAGGCGAGAGCTGGTCGCTGTTCGAGAGGTTTTTGAGTCCCTAAAGACTTATGCCACTTAGAGCGAGGAGTCGACTTTGTCCGGCCTAGGCGTGGATAGCGCCCCGAACTCAGTCTTCCGAACACTAGGGGCTTCGCCGAAATTTAAAATTATAGAATTCTATGGCTAAGTGAGAGTGTTCAAGCATTATAGTCCGATTGCCTTGTTCGTTGTGTTGAGCGCCTCCCTCGAAGGACCCAAGAATGGGAAAAAGAGCGCTCATGTTTATCCCGAACACCCCAGCACTCGTGGCATGGGGGCAGAAGCCAACGACTCGCCATCTCTCAAATTTGATAAACGGCCGCACAGAAGGTAATATTTTAAATTCCAAAGCGTTGCTTAGCGCATATGAACAAATTTTCAGCGTACAGGATGACAAATGCGAGTTTACTCAAAAATTACATCTTTGGAGGATTCATCCGCTATAAGGCGGTCACCCTTCAGGACGCCCTCATAATACGCTTCCGAGACGTGATGCTCCTTGCCCGGCGGCGGCCCGTCCTTCACCAGCTTCTCTGCATCCATCTTGTCCCAATGCACTTTAGCACGGGCAAGCGCCCTACGGGCACCTTCGATGCAGACAGAGCGCTTGATTACTTCAAGCCGTGGACAGGCATCCACCAGCCGCCTCACCAGCCCGAAGTAGCTCCCAGACAGAGCCTCTCCAGGCCAAAGCCGAATTACGAGGCCCTTTATGGCCTGTTCGGCCAACTTGTGGAGCTCGACCATTTGCTTCAGCTGGTTGCTCAAAGGCACCAGGAGCTCCCCTCCTCGGATTGGTAGTAGGCGGCGGCATCAGACGCACTACGGGGCAAATCTGCGAATGCTCCTGGAGAGCTCCGGACTCGGGTAAGTAACAAGTAATTCACTTTCACGTGCTTGCTTTGCATAATGAATGCCTTACCCGCCGCTATCTTCTTCATCGCTTCAATTTCTTGGAGGGCTTTCTGGGCTTCGGCCTTGGCATACTTCGCGCTTTCGAGGGCTGCCGCAAGCTCGGACGCTTGCGTCTTTGACTCAAGTTCCAAACTCTCGTGTTTTTGCACGAGAGCCTGGAGCTATTTCTGCACCTCCTCCACCCGCGCCTCCTGCTTCCCTCTCTCTATGCGCTCCGTGGCTGCTCTGTTTTCGGCCTCGGACAACGCTTTCTTAAGGGTTGCCACCTCGGTCGTGGCCCCTATAATAGCACGTTGATCCTACCATTTTTTGCAACCACATCTTCTCTATATACTTGCGCAAGGTATTACTTACCTTCCTTCTCCTCGAGTTACCTCTTGGCATGGTCGAGCTCGTTCTCGGACTGCACGAGGTTTTGCTTCAGCGTATCCACCTCCATAGTCAGTGCGGCGGAGGCCAGCAGTGAAGCCTGCATACACATATTGACTTGATTATGTTAGACTCCTGCGAATGTTATTAGATCCTGTCTTTGGCTTTTCTTTCCGAACGCCGAATAGAGCATCAGGGGCTACTGTCTATGCGGCAATATTTTTACATATTCTTTACTTACCTCAAAGCCTGTTAGAAGGCTGGCACAGGCTTCAGTCAGTCCGCTCTTGGCGGACTGAACCTTCTGGTACTCATAATAGTGTGGTGCTCCTCGTCGATGGAGGCGTCGTTAAGCACCTCCAGCAAATTGTCTGGTGCCTCCGGTTGGACGGAGGTCGCCGGCTCGGTAGGCTTGCTCCTCTTGGAAGGAGGCTGCCTACCGGAGTCCGGAACCGTTGAAGGTTCTGGCGCGGTGTCCGGCTCAAGGCCGGACTTGGAGCCCTTGGGGGTTCTATCCCCTTTACGCCTAGAGTCCGGGAGGTCGCCTTGTGGCGCCTCCAGGACCACCTCCTCCTGTCTTGGAACCTGTTGGGACGCCACCGTGGCGTCATCCGTAGGATGGGGGGAGGTAGCCGTCGGAAGCGAATTCACATCCGACGAATCCAGGGAACCGCTCGACGACACGTCGAGCCGGTCTTTGGGTGGACTGCATAAACATGTTTGACGTAAGGAAAAGCTGTGCAATGGGGGAATACTATGAATCACTCTGGTATCCGGATACTTACGATCTCGCCAGGGGCTTGGCCCTGTGCGGCCACTCCTCTTCGCCGTCGTCGGTGTTGGTGGAGAAGTCCGGAGGAGGGGTCTTCCCCTTCTTGGACCCTTCGGCCTCCCCAGTTGGGGCGGCCTTCCTTTTCTTCCCTTCCCCCGCTGGAGGGGGAGAAGTCTCTTCTTCCTCCTCCTCGTCTTCATGGGAGGAGTGCGCCTTGGAGTCGTTAGATGATGAATCCGACACCTCCTGGCGCCGGGCACTCTTTCGAGTCCCCGTGGCCTTCTTCTTGGCCTTCTTCTCCGGCACCACATAGGGTGCCGGAACCAGCAGCTTCGCCAAGCGAGCGTCCGCTGGGCCTTCGGGCAAAGGAGCTGGACAGTTGATTTGTCCGGACGTCTCCTGCCAATCCTGTCAAAGGTAAGGGAGCTTAGATCCCGCATGGAGTCAAACTATGAAAAACTAATACCCTGTAAAAGGTAAAAACAGCTTACCACACGAGCGTGACGCTGCATGCTGAATCCGCGATCCTCAGTAGCGGATGCGGGGGCCTCGGCGCCCGTGAAAAGCACCTTCCAGGCATCTTCGTACGTCGTGTTGAAGAGCCTGCTCAGAGTTCGGTGCCACACCGGGTCGAACTCCCATAGGTTGAAAGCCCGTTGTTGACACGGGAGGATCCGGCGGATGAGCATAACCTGGACTACGTTGACAAGTTTGAGCTTCTTGTCCACCAGGGTTTGGACGCATGTTTGGAGTCCGGTCAGCTCTCCTTTTTTACCCCACGACAGGCCCGTCTCTTTCCAGGAGGTGAGCCGCGTAGGGGGTCCGGATCGGAACTCGGGGGCTGCGACCCATTCAGGGTCGCGCGGCTCGGTGATGTAAAACCACCCCGATTGCCACCCCTTTAGGGACTCCACGAAGGAGCCCTCGAGCCATAGGACGTTGGGCATCTTACCCACCATGGCGCCTCCGCACTCCGCCTGGGTGCCGCGCACCACCTTCGGCTTGACATTAAAAGTCTTGAGCCGTAGGCCGAAATGGGGGCAGATACAGAAGAAAGCCTCGCACACGACGATAAACGCCGAGATGTTGAGGACAAAGATCGGGGCCAGATCGTGGAAATCCAGGCCATAGTAGAACATGAGCCCCTGGACAAATGGGTGGAGAGGAAAACCCAGTCCGCGGAGGAAATGGGGGAGGAACACCACCCTCTTATGGGGCCTAGGGGTGGGGATGAGCTGCCCCTCTTCGGGAAGCCGGTGCGCAATGTCGTTAGACAAGTATCCGGCCTTCCTCAGTTTTTTGATGTGTCCCTCCATAACGGAGGAGACCATCCACTTGCCTCCCGCTCCAGACATGGCTGGAGAAGGTTGAGGTGGGGTGTGCGTACTTGGGCGCTGGAGCTTGAGTGCGCGGAAATGGATAGGCAAAGGAGGAAGAAGGCGTGGATGAAAAGGTGGATCCTTATCCCCTTATATGGGTGGACGCGACTATGCGTCCCCACCAGCCAGGTAAAACTCGCTTATCTCCCAAGTGCCATAATCAATGGCGCGGTTGGGTTACCCACGCCCGTATTGATGAGAATCCCGGAATAAGGGGACGCGATTTCTGCTTTGACAAGACGTGCCAAGGAAACCACCTCGCTAAACGCGCTGAGGTGGGACAGTAAAACGATTCGAATAAAGACTTGGCCGTGGTGTGATGTCACGCTACGGATTACGCCAGCAGATTAGATTTGTGTAAATATTATTTTCTCTATGGCAATATGTGGAAACTTATTTTGCAGAGCCGGACACTACCTTTGTTTTCAAAATCTTCTATGAAGTACTTGGAGGAGGAACCCGCCTTGCAATGCCGAAGACAATCTGTGCGCCGGACTCGGCGTCAATGAAGCCTGGTTCAGGGGCTACTGAGGGAGTCCTGGATTAGGGGGTGTCCGGATAGCCGGACTATACCTTCGGCCGGACTCCTGGACTATGAAGATACAAGATTGAAGACTTCGTCCCATGTCCGGAAGGGACTTTCTTCGGCGTGGAAGGCAAGCTTGGCGATACGGATATGTAGATCTCCTACCATTGTAACCGACTCTGTGTAACCCTAGCCCTCTCCGGTGTCTATATAAACCGGAGGGTTTTAGTCCGTAGGATGAACAACAATCATACCATAGGCTAGCTTCTAGGGTTTACCCTCCTTGATCTCGTGGTAGATATACTCTTATACTACCCATATCATCAATATTAATCAAGAAGGACGTAGGGTTTTACCTCCATCAAGAGGGCCCGAACCTGGGTAAAACATTGTGTCCCCTGCCTCCTGTTACCATCCGCCTAGACGCACAGTTCGGGACCCCCTACCCGAGATCCACCGGTTTTGACACCGACAGGAGCCAACAATGGCGGGCTAATTTGAAGGGGGACAACTAGTACAACCTATCCTGACAAAAGTAGTCTTCTCCTGCACAAAGTTCTGGTAGTGACGCTATTCTGGGCTCCACGGTGACCTCCATCTTGCAGTCCATGGTCTTGGTCTTGTTGCACCGAAATGGCAACCTTTGCCTGAGGCCTCGGTACTCCGCGGTTGCGCTTGCCCCCTTTGCACCAAAGAGGAAACAAGGACGCTATGCGCGCTGGCGCCTGCCTGGCGCCCGCCTGGTGTCAATCGTCATGGCTCATGTCACAAGAACCTCGTGAGGTTCGCCTCGCCTTGATATCTTCGCTCCTCGTGAGCCTGCCTAGCTCAGCCACTCCAGAGGAGGTCTTGTATCATCTGCCTCGCGAGGCTTAGCCCCTTGCGAGGGTCTTGGGTGCTTTGTTGGTGAAGATGGGCCATACGTCTTGCTGGCTCAGCCACGCCGTGGGCCGCAGGCAGGCAAGTCTAGGGACCCCCGTTCCCAGGACATCGACAGTAGCCCCCGGGCCCAAGGTGCGCGCGGGCTTGGCTTCACGGCGAAGCCAAGGGCCAAGCTCGAAGCGCCGCATGCCCCAAAAGCCTGCAGCCTCGGTTGACGCATGGCGGTTGATTGGACGTGGGCGCCTCCACTTCCCCACGCTGCTTCGGCGACTGCACGACTTGACAAGTCCCTGCGACATGTAAGGGAAACCATCATTACCTGTGATCGTGGGAGACGCTGGGTGGCCTTCTCTTGCTATAAATGGAGAGGGGGCGGAGCCCCCGTTGCCCATCTCTTCCTTGCTTGCGTCCTCCTTCTCGCTCCACTTCTTGCTCCAATGGCGCCCATCAGAAGATTCTCCACCGAGGAGAAGGGGGAAGCCCCCCGGTATGCCCCAGAGCCACTCCCGCCAAAGAAGAGGTCAATACATCACCGTGACGAGGCGGCGTTGCAGGTGGTGGCGAGGCCTTTGTGTGAGCGGCCTCCGTCGGGGTACCCACTACCCTTGTACGCCCAAGCCATAGGCTCGGGAGGACGAAGTGGCGAGTAGCGTCACCCACACCGCACCTAGGGTCGCCGCACCTCGGTGATGCGGGCCATCCACGTGGCGCACTCCTCGCGCGAGCTGGTGCTGTGGATGTCGAGGCCTCTGAACTCCTGGATCCGCTTCCCACGGTTCTTCTACGACGTGATGCCACTGAGGGGGCCTCTCGAGCTCTGGCTGCAGCATGCTGATTGTGGCACTCCGGGGATCAAAGCGAAAATCGAAGTGGTACCCGTTGGCAAAATCTTCATGACTCGTGGTTGGGGCGAGATTGCACAGATCTATCACGCGAGGGGTGCCCTCGCGATCCACTTCGAGTACGACGGCACCTCCACGCTTCTCTTCAAGGTCTTTGACGCTGAGGGCCGCCGCCTGGAGTGCTGCTCTGAAGAAGAGCGTGAGGCTTATGCATGCTCCGCCCACGACTACTCCAGCAGCAGCAGCCCTTGGGAGTCTAGCAGTTCTCCTGAGCTCTACGAGACTCCGGAGACGAGCGACGACAGCTATGTCCCCCCGAGCTCTCACCGTGCCCGGGGCAAGGCTGCGGCATCCGGCCGCCGCCGCCGCTGATCTGGATGGGGTCGGCGCCGGCCTCCCGTGGCCCACTATTGATGATGGCGTCTGCCGCGGGAGGATGTAGATAGGATCCCCCTTAGCATCAGCTTTTGATTCCTGTGAAGGATCATGAATCACCCCATGGGCGCATGTAAGGATTTGCAATGCCTTTGTACCTATTTTCCTTGTTATGAAGATTTGACGAATGCGCGTCCCGTTAAGGCTCGGCCTTCCCTTTCTTTCCTCGCGATAGCTTGTTGCTCTACGCTGACGGGTCCCGGTCCCAAGGCGGCTACAGCCATCGCTGGTATGCCAGGTCGCGATGCCGTGGTCAAGGCCAGGAGGTGCGCGGCCCGAGGTCCAGTAAGAGCCCCTGAGGCGCGATGCTCAAGAGGTCCCCCTTAGCGCCCAAGCGGCCATGGAAAGGGAAGAAAGGAAGATGACTTGGCCGCAACAGGGTTGCGGCATGGGGTGAGCGACTATTAGGCCCAAATGTTTTGCTAATCTGAGGGCGAAACTTATCTTGATGACTTCGCGGTGATTCCCGATGTTGCGCTAGGGCTGCGCGTCAACTCATGTGACATAGCTAGGCCGGCCCGTGCGAGTTTTCCTTCTCCCGAGCTCCTCTTAATACTCTTCCTCCTCTGGTCCCGGCCCTCGAGCGAGCTCAGCCGCCGCTGGTATGCCAGGTCGTGATGTCGTGGTCAAGGCCAGGGGTGAGGGCTAGAGAGCCAGTAAGAGCTCCTGAGTTGCGATGCTCAGGAGCCCCCCCTTTAACGCACAAGCATGTCGCACGAGAGGAAAGGAGACTCGCGGTGCCGCCTCCTACCCTTCCTACGGGGTTCCTGTGAACAGGCATAAGGAGAAACATGGTTTGTCGTGACTACCACCTGCCTGCCGCTGGTTGGTCCGGATGAAGTGAAGGCACTGAGGGCCTGATGAGGTGACGTGCATGGTGCATGGTGCATGCCGCGAGCCAGAGCTCGACCACTTAGATTTGTCGGTCGTGGCAGGGACGGACCCATGCACCAGCGCCGTGCCTGTGTAGGGGCCCCGAGGGGGGTGATGATTGAGCAGGTCATAGCAGTTGGTAGGTTAAGCATGAAGAGCAGATTGCCTGAGATAAATGCAGGAAGGTACATGCCACTGGGTCTGGCCCGAGCGGCGTGGGGATGATGCGGCCCGAGGGGCGCCCCCAGCGAGGTAAGCTTAGGAACATAAGAAAAAGGGATACAGGCCACAGGGACGGACCCACATGGCCTGGGAATAGTGCAGCCCGAGGGGCGCTCCCAGCTTAAATGAACTTGGAAGATGTCACCTGGGTCTGTAGATGAAGTAGAGCCGGTGCAGCTGAAGCCACGTGTCGAAGGAATGACTCATCATGAGCCACCGGGACCCTGAGCCTCGGGAGGCTCTCGGGGCTCAGGAGGTTCCCTGAAGGCCGCCGCCATCTCCTCCAGAACGATGTGGAACCTGGCCTCCTGAGCCGCCTGGACTTGCCGCATATTGCGCCGATGGGCTGACGCCACGCTCGGCAAGCTGAAGGGCATGCGAACGAAGTTGTGTGGTGGACCCTCATAGTGGCCCACGCATGATGGCCAGAAGCGTTCCTGAGATGCGGCCCTGTTGAGCCCGAGGATGTCAATGCAGGCGCGCAGCTCAGCACCCTCGCCTGGGTGGTGAGCCACACTCTTTGAGCGGCTGTCGCCATGCATGGCTCTTGCGTCTTGTATCTCTTGGGTGGTCTTGGTGATGAACTCCTGGGTGGTGGGCATTCCTTGCCCCATGCTCTCCTGAGGAACACGTGCCACGAAGCATGCTTCCAAGTGGTGCCCAAGCGCCTCCCTCGTGAGATTGGCAAGGTATGAGGCCCTCCAGAAGAGAACCCCGAGCCTTGCCTGAGGAGGGCGCCGGGCGCACTTTCCTATGTGGTGGAGGGAGGCGCCCCTGGAGTGGGCGCCGATCCTGACGAGGCTCCTGATGCGACGCCATCTTCCTGGGGTCCTGCACGGCATGGTAGCTTCTTCTTGGGGATGGTCTCCGGAGGGCCTTCACTTCTGCTGTCAGGGTTGTCGATTGCCGTGGCTTCGAAGGCGCGCTCAAGGGAGCACACCGCATCCCCGCTTCCTGGCATCTTGAGGACGTTGTAGCCGTGGTGAGTGTCTGTCATGAACTTGGCCAGGGCTGGGTACCCGAGGATGGCATTGTACGGCAGGCGGATGTGTGCGACGTCGAAGTCGATGAGCTCGGTGCGGTAATTCTTGCGCTCCCCGAAGGTGACAAGAAGGCGGACTTGCCCTATTGGTGTGGTGGAACCATCAGTCACTCCCGAGAAAGGCTTGGTTTGCTGGAGCTGCTCATAGGGCACTTGGAGGCTGTCGAATGTGTCGGTGGATAGGACGTTGAGCCCTGCGCCGCCGTCGATGAGAGTCTTGGTGACTTGCACATTGTTGATGACTGGGGAGCACAGCATAGGGAGTGTGCCAGCGGTGGCTGCGCACTTGAGCTGGTCGGCTGAGCTGAAGGTGATGGCGCATTGGGACCATCGGAGCGGGCGCGTGGCCTCGAGCTTGGGGAGCGCCGCGTTCACCTCGCGAGTGAACTGTTTGAAGATGCGCTGAGAGGCTGGGGCCTGAGCGCCGCCCAAGATGCAAGCGACCGCGCGCGGCTCCTGGAAGCCCCTAACCCCCTCGTCCTGGTGGTGGTCGTTGTTCCTCCTTGGCGGCGGCAACGGGGGAAGACCAGCGTTGCCCTGGGGGAGATCCTCACGAGGCGGGTCCCTCCAGGCACCCTCACGAGGTTGGTCCTGCCAGCGGTCCTCATGAGGCCGGTCACGCCACTCCTGGCGCAGGCCACGTTCGTCCCAGCATCCGCCTCCGCGTCCTCCTCCAGGGCCGTAGCCCCGGTCGTTGCGCTCGGGACGTCGGCCGAAGCGTCCTTCTCGAATGGCTCCGAGCTCTTGATAGTCGCTGGTGTTGTGGTTGTTCAGGTTGTGGAAGGCGCAGAATGGGCGGCCGTTCTTGGATGACTCGGGCTGATCTCTGCCTCGCTTGGTGTCGGGCTCTTCTGCGAGCACTACTGCCTCCTTGCGCTTCACGTCCTTGGCCTTGGCCTTCTTTTCCTCCACTCCTGCAGCTGGCAGCTCAAGGAGAGAGAGACACCCCTCCTCAGCTCTTGCGCACCTGGTCGCCAGGTTGAACAACTACTGAGATGTGCAAAGCTCCTCATGGATTGCCGGCTCTTCCTTCATTTTGACGTCGCGGACGCCATCGGAAAACGCGGAGATGATGGCCTCGTCCGTGACCTTGGGGATCTTGAGGCGGGTGTTGTTGAAGCGCTGGATGTACTTCTGGAGGGTCTCTCATGGCTGTTGCTTGATGCGGCGTAGGTCGCCAGCGACCGGTGGGCGGTCACGAGTGCCCTGGAAGTTGGCGACGAAGCGGTCGCACATCTCGTCCCAGGAGGAGATTGAGCTGTGCTGCAGGTTCAGGAGCCAGGAGCGGGCCCCATCCTTGAGAGCCATGGGAAACCAGTTTGCCTTGACTTTTTCATCGCCGTTGGCCGCTTCGATGCTCAACTCATAGAGCTGCAGGAACTCCACGGGGTCGGCCGTGCCGTAGTACCGAGGAGGCAGATCTGGCTTGAACTTGTCGGTGTTCTGGGAACGGGGGTCCCCAGACTTGCCAGCCAGCAGCCTGCGGCGTGGCTCAAGTAGGGGGCCAGCGCGGCCCATCTTCATCAGCTCAAGCTCAAGACCCTCGCGAGGGGCCAAGCCTCGTGGGGCGGACAACAGGAAGCTTCCTCAGAGGCAGCCTCGTCAGGCAGGCTCGTGAGGAGGCAGAGAGATCAAGGCGGGGATACCTCGCGAGGAGCCCATGACGCTATCCATGACGATCGAGACCAGGCGGGCGCCAGGCGGGCGCCGGCTTGCGCAGTGTTCGAACCTCAAGGGTCTGCCGGAACCCGAAATCTGACATTTGGCGCGCTAGGTAGGGGTGCGACGGAATCCTTCTTCCTCCGCATCACGTTCTGTCACCTGGCTGTTCAGATGTCAAGCGACCCGGCAGCCAACGCCGACCGCTGGGCAGCGTGGCCCGCCCATGCCGTGGCACTAGCCCAGGGCGACCTCAACCTTGCGCCTCAGGCAGCCCGCGCTCCGCAGGGCACTGCGGGGCACGGGCGACACGGCCAGACGCCGCCTGCCCTCACACCACGGCAGGTGCGGGCCGCCGCAAGGGCCTCAGACCACGTCGCGGCCACAACGTCGTACACCCGACGGGAGCAAGCGAATTCCAGGGCCGCGCTCACGGTGGCCCGAGAGCTACTATGGTGCCGACTGCTGGAGGGCGGCCGCGACGTGTTGTTGGAGCGAGTAGCTGAGCTCCTAGATGCCACTGCCTCAAGAACACCTCCTTTCTGCATCCAGCTGCCACCCCAGACCCACGGCGGGCCGCATGGTGGTATCGTGCGCACGCACGCGACATCAAGTGGACTCCAAGGCCCGTCCAGCACCAACACCTTCGCCGGCACTGGGCGACAAGTCACGCCAGCCCCCTCTTAGGCCAGCGAAGGGGTGCACGATGTGGCCTTCGGCCTCGGCGGACCGCCGTGCCATCACCCCCAAGACGGCGCTCCAAGCCAGGCTACATGGCATACAGGGTGCTACGGCGAGGCGCACGAGGCGGTGGCCCCAGAAGCTTATGTGCCCCGCATGGTGGATCAGGGGTGCGTGCTGGAAGAAGATCATGGCTCATTCCTCGGGCCAGGCTGGGGCGAGGAGACGCCAGAAGCTGAGCTGTTTCGGGAACCCCAGGAGAGCCTCGACAACCGCACCGGTGGTGGCAACTATCGGGTACCACTCATCCCTCAGGAGCAAGCTTATGCTAACCATGGGTTGCAGGAGATACAGGTCTCCGCAGCAGGTGGCTGCCCCAATTCTGCAGCCTCATACCCCTCAGGAGGAGGGCGCAGGGGGCTGCAGGAGAGGAGCCGACATTCAGGTTCGTCCCCGCGACGGTCGGAGCAAGGCGTTTTCAGGAGGTAGGCCCGTGCCGGGGAGGTGCCCCAGGGCCTGCCCCCGGCAGGGGACCCGTGGTCGTCGGGGGAACCGCTGGCGACCGCTCTGCCTCATTGGCGTCGTCCTGGTTTCCGGTCGCCGTCGATGGCGGCAGAGTGTGGCACAAGGCGGGGCCCTCTTCTGGCGATATGAAGCAAGGCCGGTACCTGTGAAGAAGGCCCAGTGCCTGTGAAGCTTGCCGCCTGTGACACTCTCATGTAATAATGAGTGGGGCTGTACACGCCCCGGAGTCTCCGGAGAGCCGCCCTCGGGCCTCGGGGGCTCCCGCCCATGCCCAGTGGCAGCACTTAGCTCCGCGCTGGTGAGAACACGTCGAAGACTAGACTAGGTGCCGGACGTGGCCTTTTGCTTTTGCCTTTCCTTGTTGACAAGTTCTTCGATTTGGATTTAAGTTGGATTTGAGCTCGATGCTCGCGTGTGTTTGGGGGAAGGGGTGTTTAGTCTTGTTCGAGCAATCTCTCGCGTTCTGGTTTCGGCTTTGCGTCCAAAGTTAGTGTCGACTGCCCCCCCTCCCCCTCGCGAGCCCCTCGTGAGCCGGGCTAGGGCCAGGCGCGTTCTACAGCCGGGACCGTTGTTGCCATGCCCTCTCCGGAGGTCCTCTTCGCGGAATCTACAAGTTAATCAGGCGACAGCCGAGGTACGACGGCCCCGCAGGCCCGCTCAGGACTCGTCGGGGTCGGAAGGTACACAAGTCATCTGACTCATCACCAGGCCAGCTGCTAAGTTCACACACAATGTTATACTTAGCAGGGTACTAATTGCAAACCTTTACATGAGGGGCTACCCTCCCAAAATGCTCTTACATTCTTCAGGGCCAATCCCGAACCTTCTTCGTGCAGGATAAACAGCAGTGACAAGCGGTCAGTCGGACATATCACTCACCACGTCTTCTTGGGCATCCTCGGAGGCATCGCTGGCGTCGTTGACATTGCCGCCGCCGCCAGCATCTCTGTCAGCGCCAGGCTCGTCCACAACACCACCTTCATTGGCGGCCACGACCACGCCATCATCATCAGACACAAAGGCCCTGACGAGGGCGTCCATACTGTCCTCCACCCATCGCGCCAGGGCACCCCGGACGGCTATGGGCACGGGTGCGATGGCAGCATTGAAGTCAAAGTGGGGGTCCATGTCCAGCAGATAGCTCAAGACGTGGGAGAATGCACGCCCGAGAAAGGCTCGGCTCCTCTCTTCGACAAGCCAACGGGACCTTTCGGAGCGGTTCTCTATAAGCGTAACCACATTGGTGAAAAACTGGAGGTTGCCGGTGTAGTTGACCTCGTGCGGCTCCTTAGTGGCAGCCTCGCAGATGTTGCCCAAAGCTGAGTTGGCCCTTTCTCTGAGCGTTTGAAGCATGGGGCCATGCTCACACTCCAAAACCCGCCATCGACGGATCTTGTCCTCATTCCGCTGCGTGATGGCCTCGGCATCATCAACCCTCTAACGGAGAAGAAGCTGCTCGGCCCGGGAAGAGGACAGCTCCGCCTGTGCTGCGCTGAGGGCAGCTGCGGAGGAGTCCACACGCCGCGTCACTTCGGCCAGTTTGTCCCTGAGGGATGCGGTCCTTCCCTCAGCCTCGGCCTTGATCAGGCCCAACCTCGTCTCATATTCACGCTCGAAGGCCGAGCGAGCTTCCGCCACGAGGCGATCGACTTCTTCCTGGGCCCAGGCTTCGCGCGCGGCAACGTCATCTTCCACCCGAGCCACCAGGCGCTCCCTCGTCTCCAACCGCTCGAGATCAAGGTTGCGCTCAGCGGCCTCTAGCGTCAGTGCCTCCTCCTGCTTCAGAAGCTCCGCCCGATCAACAGGGGCCCCCTCCATCGACTCAAGGGCCGCCTGGCGCAGTCCCACTTGCTGCTCCAGGGAGTTGCTCCAGGGAGTTGCCCCAGGCCAGGAGCTCCCATGCGTGCTCCTCGCATCCTTGTGCCGTCGGTCTGCTTCTTGAGCCTCCTCGACGGCCTAGGAACAGGCCTCCTGCGAAGCTGCCAGCGACACTTCAGCCTTTGCGTTTTCGAGATCACGCTGGTGACGCGCGAGGGCGATGGCTACCTTTAGTTTGCGCCTCTCCTTAGCAAGGCGCAAACCTTCGGCCTCGAGGCACGCATCCTCGTCAGTAAGCTCTGCCCCGATCCGGCTCACCGCATCCGACACTCTCTGGAGGAACTCTTCGCGAAGGGCGCGTTGCTCCCGAGCGCGCCTGAGCACGTCTTCCACATCACCCTCTTCCACCGGAGCATGCGGATGGCCCCAAGGCGGCAGGCCCCCTCTCGGCGCGGGGCTGGGGGTTGGCGCCCTAGCCAACGCCGAATGGACCTCTTTGGGAATCTGGTCTGGCGTCGGTCCACCCACAGAGGTGGAGGCAAAGATAGACTTCAGCCATTCACCATCTATGATCCGAGGAGGAACGCAGGGCAAGCCGGATGTGCCCCAGGAGGACTCATGAAGAAAGGACAACGGGCGCGCAGGCTCGAGGTGCCCTATGGAACGGACCACTCCACCAACTGGTCTGGCAGCAGGGGTGCCGCTCGAGCTCAGCGAGCCCAGGGCCAGCGGAAAAGGCGAAGCTTGGGGGGATGGCTCCCGGGCTAGCTCAGCGAGTACCACAGGGCAGGTCCTGAAAGGGCCACAATCAGTCGCAGGGACAACAAAGTAAATGAGCAAGGAAAGAAGAAGACTTACTCGTCCATGGCAAAGTACTTCTTGTGCTTCAACAAGCGGCAAGGGCGGTCGTTGCCACCCAAGGCCTCCTTCCTCTTACGGAGGGCCTCAAAGTCTACGTGGAACCGACCTAAGTGCCCAGCGCAGGGGTTGGCCCCTGGTGTGGAAGAAGCATCAAGATGATCAGCGCTGGCCTTCGGAACCACAGGCCGCAACTCCGCACCTGCCGCCGCTCTAGGGCGGGCCTTCGGAAACGCCGCCTGCGAATCTTCTCGCGGCATCAGCACCTCGACATCGGGCGCCTCAACTCTCGCCAGTTCTCGTATCCCCACCCTATCGCCCGAGGAAGGGCCGCTGTGGGCAGCAGGAGAAGCAACCACGGTGGCTGGGTTCTCGTGTGGCCCCGTGAAGCCAGCCGGGCACAGTCCCCACTCGTCGAAGCCGGGCATCTGCCTGGGGAAGGATCGCCAGTCAAGACCCTGTGCACCGTCCACAGCACTTCAGGCGCCAAGTCCTCCTCCTGAAGCCGCATGCGGTCTCCATGCCCCGCAAAGTCCGACATCCGGCGAGAGTGGCGCTGAAGAGGAGCAATGCGACATTGGAGGAACTCCGTCACCACCTTGGGCGCTGTCACATTGAGCGCCCTCAAACTCTGGAAGCGGCGCCAGACAAAGGCGAGCCGGGGGCTCGCGAGCACCTCACGGTCCCAACCCGCGTGAGGAACAGCAGGCGAGGTCGGGTGCGAGAGCAGAGGGTTGGGCACTCCAACGTCCACGTACAGCCACCGCTCTCTGAACATGGGCTCAGAAGGAGGAAGGCCGAAGTCGATCCCTGAAGCGATCGTCTCTGGCACGGCTAGGAAGCTCACACACCCTGAGCACTGAGTGGGATCGCTTATGCGCAAGGAAAAGAAGTGGCGCAGCAAGGCCACGGGAGGAGGAATGCCTATCATCGACTCGCAAACAAAAGCAAAGACAGCCAGAAGAGTAATGGACTCCGGCCTGAGGTGCATCATGCGGATCTGATAATGGGAGAGCACCGCGTTGAAGAAGGCAGAAAAGGGGGGAACCAGACCCGCCCATAGGGCATCGGCGAAGAATTGGACCTCCGTGACGATCCTATCAAGGGAGGCATGGGACGCAGGCCAGGCTGTGGTCCTGCCGCACTCGTTGAATATAGTTGCAAGGGTGGAGCGGACCTTGTCCAAAGCTTATGGATTGAGTATGATCGACCGGGCGACAGCGGGGGTCGCCGTTGGAGGTGTGCGGGGCGAAGGCGCGGGCTTCTTTCCCCTTCCTTTCTCCGTCGGCGCCATGGCGGTGAAGAGGAGGAAGAACTCGAGCTGAATTGGCAGCGGAGGCTGGAGCTCAAAGAAGAAGGAAAGGTAGGAGGCGGGCGAGCAGCGGAAAGGAGGAACAACTGTGTGCAACTACGGGTCCGCTTAGCCGGGCGCGTAACAAGCCGTCGTGGGGAAGCGCAGACGCCCACGTCCAGTCAATCGCCACGCGGCGCCCGAGGCCGCAGGCTTTTTGGGCCCGCGGCGCTTCGTGCTTGCCCCTTCACTTCCCTTGTAGGCCAAGCCCGGGCGCGCCTTGGGCTCGGGGGCTACTGTTGGAATTCTGGGAACGGGGGTCCCTAGACTTGCCTGCCTGCGACCTGCGGTGTGGCTCAAGTGGGGGCCTAGCGCGGCCCATCTTCATCAGCTCAAGCTCAAGACCCTCGCGAGGGGCCAAGCCTCGTGGGGCGAACGACAGGAAGCTTCCTCAGAGGCACCTCGTCAGGCAGGCTCGTGAGGAGGCGGAGAGATCAAGGCGGGGATACCTCGCGAGGAGCCCGTGACGCAAGCCATGACGACCGATACCAAGCGGGCGTCGGCCTGTGCAGTGTCCTTGTTTCCCCTTTGGTGCAAAGGGGGCAAGCATAGGCCAAGGCATCGGGCAAAGGTTACCATTTCGGTGCAACGAGACCAAGACCAGCAGAGCGGCAGGACGGAGGTCACCATGGAGCCCAAGACGGTGTCATCACCAGTGCTTTTGGCAGCCGAAGACCACCTTTGGTCAGGATAACTTGTACTAGATGTTCCCCTTCAAAATGGCCAATTGTTGGTGCCCTTCCCGCTCACTATTTGGGGAGAGGCCCAGGGCCTCTATAAATAGAACTAGCCACACAGAGTAGAGGGACATCTAGAAATCTGGTAGAGCCCTAGCAGAGAGAGTGAGAGGCGACTGAACCCACCCTAGCGGTTCATCGCACCAGCTCAAGAACACCTCTCGCGAGGTTGTTCTTCCCTTGTACTGTTCATCATCAGCCCCTGAGGCAATCCACCACACCACACACTAGAGTAGGGTATTACACCACAATGGTGGCCCGAACCAGTATAAACCTCGTGTCCCTTGTGTTGTTCATTGTTTCCAGCTTAGATCACGCGAGGAGATCGAACATAGATCGGTAGGGGAGATATCTCCACGCGCACCTCGGTGTTCGAACCTCAAGGGTCTGCCGGAACCCAAAATCCGACAGAACTTGCCCGGCCAGGCAACACTGCGCAGCTCAAGGGTGAAGGCAAGGCAGCCTGCCGTGGTTGCCGGGGCCCGCTTCGGGGGCGGAGCTTGGTCTTGGCGAGGTCCGTGTTTTGCCACTGCAGGCAGCGCGCGGTCTTGAAGAGGTGGCACGGGGAGCGCGGGTGCAGCTTCTCGCGGTCGCGGGATTTCTTGGCAGCTCCTTTCTTCATGTGCGGGCGCCGGGCACGGCGGATCGCGCCACGGAGGCGCGCGCCTTGGCGTCAAGGCACCGTCTTGGGGTCGAGGTGGTGGAGGCGTGCCATGAGCCCCGTTGCACGCAGCCTGCTGAGGGGGAGGCAGAGAGTGAGATGGAGCCAGAGAGCCCCCGCGGCACGGACGAGCTCGGCGACGCGGTCGAGCCACTCCTCATAGACGTCGTCGACTGGGCGGTAATGCAGGAGCTCGTTCACCGCGATGAGAGCATCCCGCGCCTCCAGGGGAGCGCGGTGCGCATGGGACGAAGAGCCAGCAGGAGTGAGCGATGGAGTAGCAGTGCGGCCATCCTGCCGCATCGAAGGATGTTGCGAGGACGCCTGCTGCTCATTTCCCACCGGGCCGCTGGCAGTGTTGGCGGCGGGGGATGGAGAATGACGAGGCGGCCCACCAACAGGAGCCGTCTGAGGGGCGCGAGCGACGAGGGCGGCCCGATGCTCACCTCGAGCGCGGCGAGCATCCTACATGGAGATGACGGATTGGCGGAGCGACGAACCGATGGAAGGGAAGCTACGGCGCACCCCTACCTGGCGCGCCAAATGTCGGGGTATGAGGTCCCAGTGAACCCTTAAGGTTCGAACACTATGTGCGCGCGAAGTCTTTCCCTTCAACCGATCTATGCTCTAGCTTGCTAGGATCTCACGGACGAACTCGATGAACTCACAACACAGATGGACACAGGGTTTATACTGGTTCAGGCCACCGTTGTGGTGTAATAACCTACTCCAGTGTGGTGGTGGTGGATTGCCTCTTGGGCTGATGATGAACAATACAAGGGCGGAACAGCCTCCTGAGGTTAAGGCGTTCTTGTGCTCGGTGAGCTTGTGTGTGAGGTGGTCTCTCTCGAGCTAAGATGATCTCATCCTCTCTCTCTCACTCTGCTCCCCCTCTCTCCACTGTGGTGGCTAGTCCTATTTATAGAGGCCCTGGTCCTCTTCCCAAATATCGAGCGGGAAGGGAGCCAACAATGGCGGGCTAATTTGAAGGGGGACATCTAGTACAAGCTATCCTGACAAAAGTAGTCTTCGCCCTGAGTATGCACTGTTGCTCTGGGCTCCAAGGTGACCTCTGTCTTGCAGTCCATGGTCTTGGTCTTGTTGCACCGAAATGGCAACCTTTGCCTGAGGCCCCGGTACTCCACGGTTGCGCTTGCCCCCTTTGCACCAAAGAGGAAACAAGGACGCTATGCGCGCTGGCGCCCGCCTGGCGCCCGCCTGGTGTCGATCGTCACGGCTCATGTCATGAGAACCTCGTGAGGTTCGCCTCGCCTTGATATCTCCTCTCCTCGTGAGCCTGCCTAGCTAGGCCACTCCAGAGGAGGTCTTGCGTCATCCGCCTCGCAAGGCTTGGCCCTTCGCGAGGGTCTTGGGTGCTTTGTTGGTGACGATGGGCCGTACGGCCTGCTGTCTCAGCCACGCCGCGGGCCGCAGGTAGGCAAGTCTAGGGACCCCGTTCCCAGGACGCTAACAATATCATATCACTTATATTGATTGCATGTGATGTTTATCCTTTATGCATCTTATTTTTCTTAGTACGGCGGTAGATTTATAAGATGATCTCTCACTAAATTTCAAGGTATAAGTGTTCTCCCTGAGTATGCACCGTTGCTATAGTTTGTCGTGCCGAGACACCAGATGATGATCGGGTGTGATAAGCTCTACGTTCACATACAATGGGTGCAAGCCAGTTTTGCACAAGCAGAATACTCGGGTCAAACTTGAAGATCCTAGCATATGCAGATATGGCCTCGGAACACTAAGACCAAAAGGTCGAGCATGAATCATATAGTAGATATGATCAACATAGTGATGTTCACCATTGAAAACTACTCCATCTCACATGATGATCGAACATGGTTTAGTTGATATGGATCACGTGATCATTTAGATGACTAGAGGGATGTCTATCTAAGTGGGAGTTCTTAAGTAATATGATTAATTGAACTTTAATTTATCATGAACTTAGTACCTCATAGTATTTTGCATGTCTATGTTGTTGTAGATAAATGGCCCGTGCTACTGTTCCTTTGAATTTTAATGCGTTCCTAGAGAAAGCTATGTTGAAAGATGATGGTAGAAACTACACGGACTAGGTCTGTAACTTGAGGATTATCCTCATTGCTGCACAGAGGAATTACATCCTGGAAGCACCACTAGGTGCAAATCCCACTGCACAAGCAACACCAAATGTTATGAACGTCTGGCAGAGCAAAGCTGATGACTACTCGATAGTTCAGTGTGTCATGCTTTACGGCTTAGAATCGGCACTTCAACGATGTTTTGAACGTCATGGATCATATGAGATGTTCCAGGAGTTGAAGTTAATATTTCAAGCAAATTCCCGAATTGAGAGATATGAAGTCTCCAATAAGTTTTATAGCTGCAAGATGGAGGAGAATAGTTATGTCAGTGAACATATACTCAGAATGTCTGGGTACCACAACCACTTGACTCAATTAGGAGTTAATCTTCCTAATGATAGTGTCATCGACAGAGTTCTCCAATCACTGCCACCAAGCTACAAAAGCTTTGTGATGAACTATAATATGCAAGGGATGGACAAGACAATTCCCGAGCTCTTCGCGATGATAAAGCTGAGGATGTAGAAATCAAGAAGGAGCATCAAGTGTTGATGGTCAACAAGACCACTAGTTTCAAGAAGAAGGGCAATGGGAAGAAGGGGAACTTCAAGAAGAATGGCAAGCAAGTTGCTGCTCAAGTGAAGAAGCCCAAGTCTGGACCTAAGCCTGAGACTGAGTGCTTCTACTGCAAAGGGACTGGTCACTGGAAGCGGAACTACCCCAGGTATTTGGCGGATAAGAAGGATGGCAAAGTGAAAGGTATATTTTATATACATGTTATTGATGTGTACCTTACTAATGCTCGTAGTAGCACCTGGGTATTTGATACTGGTTCTGTTGCTAATATTGGCAACACAAAACAGGGGCTACGGATTAAGCGAAGATTGGCTAAGGACGAGGTGACGATGCGCGTGGGAAATGGTTCCAAAGTCGATGTGATCGCGGTCGGCACGCTACCTCTACATCTACCTTCGGGATTAGTATTAGACCTGAATAATTGTTATTTGGTGCCAGCGTTAAGCATGAACATTATATCTAGATCTTGTTCGATGTGAGACAGTTATTCATTTAAATCAGAGAATAATGGTTGTTCTATTTATATGAGTAATATCTTTTATGGTCATGCACCCTTGATGAGTGGTCTATTTTTATTGAATCTCGATAGTAGTGATGCACATATTCATAGTATTGAATCCAAAAGATATAATATAAGTTTAATAATGATAGTGCAACTTATTTGTGGCACTGCCGTTTAGGTCATATTGGTGTAAAGAGCATGAAGAAACTCCATGTTGATGGGCTTTTGGAATTACTTGATTATGAATCACTTGATGCTTGCGAACCATGCCTCATGGGCAAGATGACTAAGACTCCATTCTCCGGAACAATGGGATGAGCAACAGACTTATTGGAAATAATACATACTGATGTATGCGATCCGATGAGTATTGATGCTCGTGGCGAGTATCGTTATTTTCTGACCTTCACTGATGATTTGAGCAGATATGGGTATATCTACTTGATGAAACATAAGTCTAAAACATTTGAAAAGTTCAAAGAATTTAGAGTGAAGTGGAAAATCATCGTAACAAGAAAATTAAGTTTCTACGATTTGATCATGGAGGTGAATATTTGAGTTATGAGTTTGGTCTTCATTTGAAACAATGCGGAATAGTTTCGCAACTCACGCTACCTAGAACACCACAGCGTAATGGTGTGTCCGAACATCGTAACCGCACTTTATTAGATATGGTGTGATCTATGATGTCTCTTACTGATTAACCGCTATCGTTTGGGGTTATCCTTTAGAGACAGCTGCATTCACGTTAAATAGGGCACCATCGAAATCCATCGAGACGACACCATATGAACTGTGGTTTGGCAAGAAACCCAAATTGTTGTCTCTTAAAGTTTGGGGCTGTGATGCTTATGTATAAAAGCTTCAACCTGATAAGCTCGAACCCAAATCGGAGAAATATGTCTTCATAGGATACCCAAAAGAGACTGTTGGGTACACCTTCTATCACAGATCTGAAGGCAAGATATTTGTTGCTAAGAATGGATCCTTTCTAGAGAAGGGGTTTCTCTCGAAAGAAGTGAGTGGGAGGAAAGTAGAACTTGATAAGGTAACTGTACCTTCTCCCTTATTGGAAAGTAGTTCATCACAGAAATCAGTTCCAGTGATTCCTACACCAATTAGTGAGGAAGCTAATGATGATGATCACGAAACTTCTGATCAAGTTACTACCGAACCTCGTAGGTCAACCAGAGTAAGATCCGCACGAGAGTGGTACGGTAATTGTTGGGGATATGACTATCAGGTATGACCCACCCAGGAGGGGCCGGGTCAATCCCAATGGCGGGTTACTTAAAAGGAAGCCTGAAGAGTATACAAGGTGACGGTTTGTGATAAGGCCTATAGTAGGCCCAAGCCCAGAGGCGGCTTAAGGCCTACAAGTATAAACCACCATGTATGAATAAGACTTGTAAGATAAGGCATGTAAGACGTCACCGAGCCGGACATGTTGTATGAGCCGGCCGGGACTCTGTAGGCCGCAGGGCATCAACCCGTGTATATAAGGGGATGACCCGGCGGCGGCTTAGGGCAAGAAACAACAGATCGAGAGCCAAGCTAGCATATTTCGCTCCTTGGTCATCGAAACCTAGCAATACCACATCAACTGGACTAGGCTTTACCTTCATCGTAAGGGGCCGAACAAGTATAAACCTCTTGTGTCCTTTGTCCCGATTAACCCCTTTAAGCTTCCTAGTTGCGATGGCTCCACGACTAATTCCTTTCACTAGGACATCTGCCATGACAATTCCATGACAGTTGGCGCCCACCATGGGGCCAGCGCACGGTGGATTTGAGTTCTTGAAGGGTGAAAGGATCGATATGGTTGACTAGAGGGGGGTGAATAGGCAACTAATAATTTTTAGCTTTTCATTAACAATTTAAACTTTGCATCAAAGTAGGTTGTCTAGATATGCAACTAGGTGAGCAACCTATATGATGTAACAAGCATAGGAACACACGCAAGCAAGAGATATAACACAAATAAGCTTGCACAAGTAAAGGCACGAGATAACCAAGAGTGGAGCCGGTGGAGACGAGAATGTGTTACAGAAGTTCCTTCCCTGTGAGGGGAATTACATTTCCGTTGGAGTGGTGTGGAGGCACAATGCTCCCCAAGAAGCCACTAGGGCCACCATATTCTCCTCACGCCCTCACACAATGCAAGATGTCGTGATTCCACTATTGGTGCCCTTGGAGGCGGCGACCGAACCTTTACAAACAAGGTTGGGGCAATCTCCACAACTCAATTGGAGGCTCCCAACGACACCACAAAGCTTCACCACAATGGACTATGGCTCCGCGGTGACCTCAACTGTCTAGGATGCTCAAACACCCAAGAGTAACATGATCCGCAAGGGATTAGTAGGGGGGATCAAATTTCTCTTGGTGGAAGTGTGGATCGAGGCCTTCTCAACCACTCCCGAGCAAATCAACAAGTTTGATTGGCTAGGGAGTGAGATCGGGCGAAAATGGAGCTTAGAGTAACAATGGAGCTTAGGGTTGGAAGAGATAGGTCAACGGCGAATAAGGGGACCCCTTTTATAGTGTGGGACAAAGATCCGGCCGTTATCCACCTACCAGCCCGCGGCCAGCGGTACTACCGCTCCAGGCCAGCGGTACTACCGCAGGGCCGCGCGGTACTACCGCTTGCTGCCAAGCGGTACTACCGCAAGGTCATGCGGTACAACTGTATAGGCATGCGGTACTGCCGCAACACCAGCAACAGCAAGGGCAGACCTGTAGCACAAGTGTTGAGGGCAGTACTTCCGCAAGAACGGTACTACTGCTCCCCCTTGTGGTACTAACGCAAGGCAGGAATCCCCTAGACAGGGGGGAAGGAAACATTCGTGCCTACTTCTGCTGAAAAACGGAAGAAGCAAAGACCCGACATAGTACTACTGCAAAGGGGCGGTACTACTGCCTGACAACATAGCACGATACTACCGCGGAAGGAATGCGGTACTACCGTGGTAGGCGCGGATGTAAAAAATTACATCCGCCCCTACTACCGTGAGGGGGTGGTACTAGCCTGGTGGGCAATGGTAGTGCAGCTCCAAGGAAGCGGTACTACCATGGGCACCTACGGTACTACCGTGCCTCAGCACGGTACTACCGCTGGTGCCTATGGTACTACCGCTCACCTAGGAGCAGTACTACTGCGAGCCAACACAGCAGCCAGCAACAAGGTGGTGAGAAAACCATGGAGGAAGCTCCAAGGGAAAGGAGGGGACTAGAAAGAGATGTGTACATGATGATTCCACCAAAACCTTTCCGACGCGGACCCCCTCTTGATAGTACGGCTTTCCTACGACTCAAATCCACCAAAAAGAAACGTAGAAAAGACGCCGCTTTCAATAGTCTTTGAGGGGCACCAAACTGTCTAGTGCCTAGCGATGAAACGTCTAGGAAACTCAAGGCACACGATTAGTCTGCAAACGCATTGTCATCAATCACCAAAACACCTTAGGGATAAATATGCCCTTACAATCTCCCCCTTTTGGTGGATTGATGACAATACGGGATTTGCACAAGGGAATTAATATGAAGCAAACGCAAACCTCTCCTCTCTAGAATATAGACGGGCTCCCCCTAGATGTGTGCCAACTAGATGGGTGCTTTGGACTGCACGACACACATACTAGGATCAAAGCTCCCCGTATATTATAGAGACAAGGCATATCTTGCAGAAGTAAGGCTAACACTAGACAAGATAGCACAAACAAGTTAACTAAGATAGAATAGAGAGCATATGTCTTACACCATATGAAGGATAAGTCTCAAGGGCACAAACCAAACAAAGCAAACAAGGTTCAAACGACAAAGCATACACACCCAGCACGACACACGACTCACAAACATGCAAATCCCTACACTCTCTCCCCCTTTGGCATCGAGACGCCAAAAAGGAAGAGAGGACACCTACACACACGGGGTGGCTCGGGCAGAGAAGTCATCCCACTGCTCCTCGTGCTCCTCGTCAGACTCGGCAGCGGGGACGGTCTCCTCGATGTCCTCCTCAGAACTAGTACACTTGTACCCCTGCTTGGCCATCCATGCAGCCTCTGGCATGATGACATCCTCATAGCCGCCAGAGACATCCTCTCCAAAGAGCCTCATGACCTTCTTGTCGCGGCGGCGACTCTCCTTGTTTGCCACGTGAGTCCTGTATTGTCCCTTTGCCTACATGCAGAAGAGAGTCTTCATCTTGTCCTTTAACTTCTTGGCCCACGACGGCTCAGAGGAAGGTGTGGTAGACCTAGTAGCATGGTCCTCAGCAACATTCTCTGCACCAGCCTCCTCCTCACCCAGCCCTCCTAGCAGTAGAAGCCTCAGCACGGGTAGTAGTGTTGGCCCAGTTGGGCTTGACACGAAGACTGATGGACTCATGCCGAATCCAGTCTGGAGCAAGGAACTCATTACCAGGGTACATCTTCTCCCAAGTTGTGGAGAGCAACAGAAATAGGTACGATCCATAGATAGGTACCTTGCAAGTGAACACCGCAAACTGAAGCTCACACCACATGATGTGTGAGACATCAAGTGACTGAGTCTGAGACGAACGTGCCTCCGCACACAGGAGCAACATGTCCACTAGATAGGAATGAACCTTGTCCTTGTCGCCAATGCGTGGGAACAGAGTGTTGCGGAAGATGCGATGCATGATATCCAGAAAGGAGTTCAGCACCCAAGATGACTTGGCATTGGGGAGCACCTTCTCAACAAGGAATGGCTGAAGCAGGTTCTTGTTAGCAGACTCAGAGTTGGCGTGGGGCCGAACACCAACGGGTGTGGAAAGCCCGTCATCAGGAATGTGAAGCAGATCCATGAACTCCTTCCATGTAGCAGACAGCTGACGGCCGTTGGTCATCAGGTCATCCTCCGCTCATCCCCAGGGTGAAAGTAAACTGAGGCAAAGAACTGACAAACAAGCTCGGGGTCATAGTCAAAGTGAAAGGAGATCACAGGCTCAATAGCAAACTGCTCCACCAAGTCCAGAGCCTCTCCAAAATAGTCATGAAACTTGTCCTTCCTCATGTGATTCATGTCTATCCACTTGACATCCACGAAGGTATTCTGCTTGTTCTTGATCACATCCAGATAGATGAGAGCCTTTTGCTTGGTCCAGAACAACTCAGTGCCTCTGAGGATAGCCCGAGGACTCACATAGGGGTTGATCTTCCGGTGTTTGACATACTCATTGAGGGAAATCTCGTCCATACCCTTAGCAGGTTCCTTTTGCTTGCTGGCAGTGGTCTTGACATTGCGCTTGGGGGCATTGGAGCCCTCTGGTGCTTCATCTTGGGGATTACGCAGATGCTTGGAGCCAGTGTCACGACTGGGATTGGAACGGCGAGAGCCACCACCTGAGACACAAAGTTCAAAACACACACGACAAGCAAGAAGGATCAATGCAAAGACCACATCAAAGCAAAAGAAACATGTAGGAAGCACACAAGATAATTGCCATGAGAGAGTTTTGACTCCTAGGGTAGTACTGCCAAGTGCTGCGGTACTAAGATTGTAGTACCGCTCCTAGTCGCGGTAGTACCGTGTAAGGTCACGGTAGTACCGGGTCTAGGAGCGGTAGTAGGATCTTAGTGCCACAGCTAGCGCGGTAGTACCGCACCTGATGGGCGGTAGTACCACACGAGCGATAGTACCGCACATGAGACACGGTAGTACCGCACCGCATCAGATCTGAACAAGTTCAAATCTGAGAAAGCCCGTGAAACCACGGCAGTACTACGGTTGGACAAATCTATCACAAGACAACATATCAAGTATGATTCCTACGCAACACGACTCTCCTACATCCTACTCTTGCATAGATTTGGCCTAAAATCTCAAGAAGAACAAGCATCTCCCAAAAAACCTAGAAGCGAGAGAACAACCAAGAAAGAGAGGGATTTGGGGAAAAACCTTGGTCCATGGCAAGAGGAAGTAGTGGGGAACGATCCCACCAGTCGGAATCCGAGGAGAGTGGCCAGAGACGGAGATCCGGCGAGGACCTCCGGCGCCGTTCTTGAGCAAGAGAGAGAGACGTGGGGAGAGAGACAAGTGAATGGGTATGGGGAGTTGGATGTCCCCTGCCCGAGTCATAACCCCCACGCTCACTCGATGGCGCAGTAGTACCGCTCGGCGGAAGTACCGCACCTGAGCGGTAGTACCGTGCTCTGGCGCGGTAGTACAATTCCCACTCAACGTGGTAGTACCGCGGCAAGCCGCGGTAGTACCGTGGGCTCAAGAAGATGCACGTTTCAAGCACACAAAAAGAGGTCTTTGCACGAAAACTCCGAGGCAACACGACACCACAAGACCACGCGACACACAAAGGCAGAAAGGCAAACGACAACACGAAACAACCACGAGACACCACCTCTCCAAAGAGAGGGCGGTGGCCGTAGCCACCTATGTTTGAGTCAATTGGTATGGCATCGCGAAGAATTATCCTTGGGCCCATGACCAAAACTCATCTTTGAAGCACAAGTACCATCAAACTTGGCTAATGTGAAAGACTTGATTAATTTATGCATAATGGGGGGAGGGAGAGTTCATTGAGAGAACAACACTCCCCCTATGTCCATGCCTACATCTAAACAAGACAACAAGTTGAGTATGGTGGGGTGTGCAAGGGTTCAAGCAACATTGCTCGAATCAATGATATTTAGCTCATGCCTTAACTCGCGAAATCTTGCTTCATCCAAGGGCTTCGTGAAAATATCTGCAAGGTTATCATGAGTGTTGACATAGTTGAGATCGATCTCTCCTCGCCTAATGTGGTCCCGGATGAAGTGATACCGAATCTCAATATGCTTCATCTTGAAGTGTTGAACCGGGTTGAGAGAAATCTTGATGGCACTTTCATTGTCACACCAAAGAGGCACTTTGTCACAAATGACACCGTAATCCTTTAAAGTTTGCCTCATCCATAAGAGTTGTGCACAACAACTACTGGCCGCTACATACTCCGCTTCGGTGGACGAGAGAGACACACAACTTTGCTTTTTAGAATACCAACTTACCAAAGAGCAACCAAGGAATTGGCACCTTCCGGAAGTGGACTTCCTATCCACTTTGTGTCCCGCCCAATCGGAATCCGAATACCCTACAAGCTTGAAGTTTTCTCCTTTTGGGTACCATAAGCCAAAGTTTGGGGTATGAGCCAAATATCAAAAGATTCGCTTGACCGCCACATAGTGACTTTCCTTAGGTGCGGCTTGAAACCATGCACAAATTCCCACACTCAACATGATATCTGGTCTAGATGCACAAAGGTAAAGCAAGGAGCCTATCATGGAGCGATATACCTATTGATCCACCGCTTTACCATTGGGATCTACGTCAAGTTGGCACTTGGTGGGCATTGGAGTGGAAGCCGGCTTGACATCACTTAGCTTGAATCTCTTGAGCATGTGTTGAGTGTATTTGGCTTGGTTGATGAAGGTTCCTTCTCTTCTTTGCTTCACTTCAAACCCTAGAAAGAACTTCAACTCTCCCATGGAAGACATATCGAACTTTGAGGTCATGAGAGCGGCAAATTCCTCATTGAAAGCTTTGTTAGGGGAGCCAAAAATAATATCATCAACATATAATTGGCACACAAACAACTCCCCTTTGACCTTCTTAGTAAAAAGAGTGGGGTCGATTAGCCCAACTTCAAAACCACGGTCTTGTAACAACTCAGTAAGGTGGTCATACCACACACGTGGGGCTTGTTTAAGGCCATAGAGTGCCTTATCAAGTCGATACACATGATCGGGAAAGTAGGGATCCTCGAACCCGGGGGGTTGCTTGACATAAACCAATTCATTAATAGGACCATTAAGAAAAGCACTCTTCACATCCATTTGTTGCAACTTAAAGTTATGATGAGAAGCATATGCAATCAACATGCGAATGGATTCAAGACGAGCAACGGGAGCAAAGGTTTCACCGTAGTCAATACCCTCGACTTGGGAGTAGCCTTGTGCTACCAAATGAGCCTTGTTGCGAATGATAATCCCATGGGCATCTTGCTTGTTCTTAAATATCCATTTGGTTCCAATGACATTGTGGTTCCCCGTCGTTCTCGGCACCAATCTCCACACTTTGTTGCACTCGAAGTTGTTGAGTTCTTCATGCATGGCATTGAGCCAATCCGGATCTTCGAGCGCCTCATAGACCTTGTGAGGTTCCACACAAGAGACAAACGTGTGATGCTCACAATAGTTTGCTAATTATCTACGAGTGCTAATCCCCTTTCTTAAGCTTCCAAGCACATTCATCATGAGATGATCCTTGGTGGAGAGCTTGGAAGCATCCTTGGCGGCACGACGCTCCAATTCCTCCTCGGGGGTGAGACGAGGAGTGGTCACTTGATCATCTTAAGCGTCATCTTGAGCTTGTTCTTGTTCTTGAGCTTGCTCGGAGGAGAGAACTAGACCTTGGGCATCACTTGGTGTGTCAACACCGTCTTCAGCATGATCTTGCCCTTGGTCTTGTTCTTGAGGACGAGGGCCTTCATGTTGTTCTTCGGAAGCGTGTGGACCTTGGGTTGGTGATGGCTCCACTTGAGTGGAGCTTTGTCCTTCTCCTTCGGCCACAAGGGGTTCCTCAAATGGGTAGGATAAAACCCACACCCATTCTTCTTATGGCTTGAGGAGGAATTTCATCACCTACATCACAAGTGCCACTTTGCTCTGCTTGGGAGCCGTTATTCTCATCAAACTCCACGTTACACGTCTCCTCAATAAGTCCCGTGTATTTATTGAGGACAGGGTAAGCATGAGAGTTTGTAGCATAACCAACAAATATGCCCTCATAAGCTCTAGCCTCAAATTTAGAGAACTGAACACCTTTCTTGAGAATCAAACACTTACACCCGAACACCCGAAAGTACTTGAGGTTGGGCTTGTTACCGGTGAGTATCTCATATGGAGTCTTGTTTAAGCCCTTGCGGAGGTAGAGCCGATTGGATGCATTACATGCGATGTTGATGGCTTCGGCCCAAAAGATGTAAGGAGACTTGAACTCTGCCACCATGGTCCTTGCCGCATCCATCAACGTTTGGTTCTTCCTCAACGCAACACTGTTTTGTTGAGGAGTGTAAGGTGCGGAATATTGATGCTTGATCCCCTCATCACTAAGAAACTCATCCAAGGTGTAATTCTTGAACTCGGTGCCGTTGTCACTTCTTATTGTCAGGATCTTTGCATTGTGTTAACGTTGTGCTTCATTTGCAAAGTCAATGACGGTTTGTTGGGTCTCGCTCTTCCTCTTGAAGAAATACACCCAAGTGTATCTTGAGTAGTCATCCACAATCACCAAGCAATACTTCCTACCCCCAAGACTATCGAAGGATGGAGGCCCAAAGAGATCCAAGTGAAGGAGCTCCAATGGCCTCTTTGAGTAAATGATAGTCGTGGGAGGGTGAGCCTTCTCATGTAGCTTTCCTTCGATACAAGCACTGCAAGCACGATCTTTAGCAAAACTAACATTCGTTAGTCCACGGACATGGTCCCCCTTGAGAAGACTTTGCAAAGATCTCATATTGAAATGGGCTAGCCGGCGATGCCAAAGCCATCCCACATCAACTTTGGCCATTAGGCATGTCGCGGTCTTAGTGGGTCGCTTCGAAAAGTTAATCACATATAGACCATTCTCGACATGCCCAACAAAGGCTACTTTAAGAGTCTTGCTCCACAAGAGGGCCACGGTATTGATATCAAAGAAAGTGGCAAAGCCCATGATTGCAAGTTGACGAACGGAAAGTAAATTGTATGCAAGGGACTCAACAAGCATGACCTTCTCGATCGTGAGATCATGAGAGATGACTACCTTGCCAAGTCCCAATACCTTAGAAGATGAGGCATCACCCCACTCGACATTGGTGAGCGTAGATGGAATCTTGTGCACGTCCACCACCAAGTCCTTGCTTCCGGTCATATGATTTGTAGCTCCGCTATCGAGCAACCATGATCCCCCACAGGAAGCAAACACCTACAAGAGATCAATGCTTGGTTTTAGGTACCCATTTTGTAATGGGTCCTTTGATGTTAGTAACAAGGGTCTTTGGAACCCAAATATACCATTCAATGTACTCATGAGGAGAACCAACGAATTTGGCATAAACATGCCCATCACTAGCACGACATAACATATAAGAAGGATTAAAGTCGCCGACTTTGATGGGAGGAGTGTCATTGCCCTTTTTGACACCGCCACCCTTCGCATTGTTCTTCTTCTCCTTGGAAGCACTCTCTCCCTCCTTCACAAAGGTTTTCATGAGAGGAGGAGGTCGTTTGGTCTTTTCATTCTTCTTCTTGTTCTTGGACTCGTGCACGTACCCAACCCCTTCCTTGGCCACAACTCCCTTTTGGTTGATCAAGAGGTCATTGAGGTTCTTCTTGCCTTGTATGAAAGTCGCAAGACCTCTCTCAAGTTGCACCTTTAGCTTAGCGTTCTCCTCAACAAGATGCACATGCTCACAACACGGGTTAGTAGCATTTGCATTATCAATTAACATCATACGAGGAAAAGTGGCTTTTTCCTTGGTTAGCTTTACTTGAAGTTGATCATGAGACTCTTTGAGGCTAGCATGAGCACCCTTCAAGACCTTGTGAGCCTTGTCAAGTAGATCAAACTCCTCTTTGAGTATAGCAAGATCAACCTCAAGTTCGGCCTTCTCGGAGTTTAGCACACGAGAGACAATGAGAATATGATCAAAATCTTTCTTTAACTTAGCATGATCAATGTTGTGTGACTCCTCAAGAGCCAAACGAAGACCATGCTCTTCCTCAAGAGCATTGGAAAGATCCGAGATCTCATCGGCATAGTCACGACTATGCCCTTCCATCTTAGAGATGGTATCTTCGTGAGTCTCGATCATGTCATTGGCTTCACCAAGTTGTTCCAAGAGAGCAACAAAATGCTTCTTGGATTTATCCTTAAGTTTGCCCATAAAGGCCACAAACTCATTCACCTCCACATTAGCTTCCTCATGTTCATTAATGCTATCATCCGTCGAAGAAGGATGATTAATGATAGTAGTTTTGATGTTGGAGGTTACCTTGTTGGTGGCTTTAGCCATGAGGCATGTGGCGGTGATGCTCTCATTGGGTGAGTCGAAGAGAGACACCCGTGGAGTCGTTGCAATGGCAACTGAGGCCATGGCAACCGACTCATCATCATCATCATCCTCATTGTACTCTTCTTGTACCACCAATGCCTTGGGAGGAGTCTTCTTGGTGAAGTTGTTCTTGTTAGGGAATGACTTGGCCTTGTCTTTTCGGATGAGCTTTCCACCATTGTCTTCCCTCTTCTCATACGGGCACTCTGCAACAAAATTACTCACATTTCCACAATTGTAGAAAGTCCTTACGCGTTCCTTGCTCTTCGTGCTGCTTGAGTTGTTTTTGTTAAAGTTTGGCCTTGAGTGTTTCTTGCTCCAAAATTGCCTCGAAGCAAGTGCCATGTGTTCATGATATGCATACTTTGTATCTTCGGGGTTGCTCTCCTCTTCTTCTTCTTCTTCAACGAAGACCTTTGCCTTCAAAGCAAGGTTGGGCTTCTTTGCCCTTTGAGAACGAAGCACCGCATTATCGGCGGTCTTGTCCAAGATGTTCATGGCCACAAACTCATCCAACACTTTGCTTGAGGTCAAAGTGTGAAAATCCGTCCTTTGACGAATGACGGAGGACATGGCCTTGTGGTAAGGCATCATTGCCTTGAGGAATTTGCGCTTGATCCAATTGTCATCCGTGTCCTTGCTCCCGTGATCTCGGAGTGAGACCGCGAGTTTGGTTATTCTCCGATAAAGCTCACGAGGTTCTTCATCTTCTTTCATTGCAAACTCATCGGCTTCATCTTTCACTACTTCATAGTTGGAGCGTTGAATGCTTGCGCTTCCCCGGTAGAGCGAGACAACACAAAGCCATGCGTCTTTGGCCAAGGCGAAGGGCCGAAGATGAGGTAGATCTTCGGGTGGAATTGCATCTTGAATGATGAAGAGAGCGTTCTCATTGAATTGGTTATCCGCGGCTTCTCGAGGAGTGAAGTTGCTTGGATCATGCGGATGAAAACCTTCTTCAATGATTCTCCAAATATTAGTGTTCACATGATTTAAATGACGCTTAAAGCGGTAAACCCAAGAATCAAAGTCCTCATTTTTTACAATCTTAGGGGGAGGACCGGCATGATTCAAATGAGTGGAAGGAACCGGTCCACCATAAACAAGTGGTGGTTCCACATGAGCAAATATGCCGGTGCCATTTTTACCACTAGAAGAAGGAGTCTTTTCACTACTAGCTTCCCCCTTGTCGGAGATAGCATCCGTCACCTTGTCGGTGGGATCACCCACTTTCAACGGTGCAGTGGATAGTTTAAGCCCTTCAAGGAATTTAGTAAACATGCTTTCAACCTCGGTCGTCATGGAGGTTTTCAATGTCTCCAAGGCCACATTGAACTCCTCACGAGAGATCGAGGTTCCCCCATCGCCCGTAGACGAGATCGGATTCACACCGGAGTGTTCCTCCACACCGTCTACGGTATCAACCATACTTTTCAGATGGTAAATTCCTTAATAAAGAGACGAGGCTCTGATACCAATTGAAAGGATCGATATGGTTGACTAGAGGGGGGTGAATAGGCAAACAATTTTTAGCTTTTCTTTAACAATTTAAACTTTGCATCAAAGTAGGTTGTCTAGATATGCAACTAGGTGAGCAACCTATATGATGTAACAAGGATAGGAACACACACAAGCAAGAGATATAACACAAATAAGCTTGCACAAGTAAAGGCACGAGATAACCAACAGTGGAGCCGGTGGAGACGAGGATGTGTTACCGAAGTTCCTTCCCTTTGAGGGGAAGTACGTCTCCGTTGGAGTGGTGTGGAGGCACAATGCTCCCCAAGAAGCCACTAGGGCCACCGTATTCTCCTCACGCCCTCACACAATGCGAGATGTCGTGAGTCCACTATTGGTGCCCTTGGAGGTGGCGACCGAACCTTTTACAAACAAGGTTGGGGCAATCTCCAGAACTCAATTGGAGGCTCCCAACGACACCACGAAACTTCACCACAATGGACTATGGCTCCGCGGTGACCTCAACCGTCTAGGATGCTCAAACACCCAAGAGTAACAAGATCCGCAAGGGATAAGTGGGGGGGATCAAATTTCTCTTGGTGGAAGTGTGGATCGAGGCCTTCTCAACCACTCCTGAGAAAATCAACAAGTTTTATTGGCTAGGGAGTGAGATCGGGCGAAAATGGAGCTTAGAGCAACAATGGACCTTAGGGTTGGAAGAGATAGGTCAACGGGGAAGAAGGAGACCCCTTTTATAGTGTGGGACAAAGATCCAACCGTTATCCACCTACCAGTCCACGGCGAGCGGTACTACCGCTCCAGGCCAGCGGTACTACCGCAGGGCCCCGCGGTACTACCGCTTGCTGCCAAGCGGTACTACTGGAAGGTCATGCGGTACAACCGTACAGGCCTGTGGTACTACCGCAATACCAGCAACAGCAAGGGCAGACCTATAGCACAAGTGCTGAGGGTGGTACTTCCGCGAGAACGGTACTACCGCTCCCCCTTGCGGTACTACCGCAAGGCAGGAATCCCCTAGCCAGGGGGAAGGAAACATCCGTGCCTACTTCCGCTGAAAAATGGAAGAAGCAAAAACCCGACACAGTACTACCGTAGTGGGGCGGTACTACTGCCTGACAACATAGCATGGTACTACCACGGAAGGAATGCGGTACTACTGTGGTAGGCACGGATGTAACAAATTACATCCGCCCCTACTACCGCGAGGGAGCGGTACTAGCCTGGTGGGCAACAGTAGTGCAGCTCCAGGGAAGCGGTACTACCGTGGGCACCTATGATACTACCGCGCCTCAGCATAGTACTACCGCTGGTGCCTACGATACTACTGCTCACCTGGGAGCAGTACTACCGCGAGCCAACACAGCAGCCAGCAACAAGGTGGCGAGAAAACCACGGAGGAAGCTCCAAGGGAAAGGAGGGGACTAGAAAGAGATGTGTACGTGATGATTCCACCCAAACCTTTCCGACACGGACCCCCTCTTGATAGTACGGCTTTCCTATGACTCAAATCCACCAAAAAGAAACGTAGAAAAGATGCCTTCTTCAACAGTCTTCGAGGGGCACCAAACTGTCTAGTGCCTAGCGATGAAACGTCTGGGAAACTCAAGGCACACAATTAGTCCACAAACGCATTGTCATCATTTACCAAAACACCTTAGAGATAAATATGCCCTTACAAAGGGCAGCTTCGAAGGGCTCAAGGGATACGTTGTGGGACGGATGACGAAGAGTCATCGCGGCAAGCTCTACATCGACGACGAAGGCTGGGGCCCCGACGCCGGCTCAATTGAGTACGGGTACCGGGTCCCCTTTGGCGGAATCCACGTCTTCATAGGCCGGTTCGGCAAGCCGGGCCCTGAGCCATACATCTGCACCGACCCCATCGAGACGGCTCAGCATGCGAGACCCGCCCGGACTCAGACCGCCGTGAAGCGTGCCTTCGTTGGTTGCATCCATGGAGGGGAGTTTTCTGAAGGATCTGTGGATGGCGGTGAGACAGCCATCAATTCTGACGGTGAGTCGTCCACAGGCGAGACGGATTTATTGTATCAAATACAAGATGGCGGGCTTGGGGGTTGTTCCGATGGCAGCAGTATTCCAGACCCCTTTGAGCCGCCGAACAGAGCAGGAATCTTCATGACTGGTACGCATCCCGCTCAGAACTCTATGGCTGCGGCAGCAATGACCACCGGGACGGCAGCGGCTGGGTCAGGAGACCCCGCGGGCCCACTGGCTTAGTTATTGATGGATCTCATGGATAGGATGATGGCCCTATTAATCGTCGTGGTTGAACCAGCAGATAAGGCTCAGCATGATGCGGAGGTGGCACGGTTATGTGGGGAGGTAGCGCAAGCTAAGGAGAACTTGGTGGCGGAGGACGTCAGGATGGCTGCAGAGCGGGCAACTTTGGATGCTCGGGCTCAGCAGCTTCAATCAGAGACCTTTCGGCTCACGATGGATCTAAACGCATCAAATGAGGTCACGAGGAGAAGGCACCAGAAGACTCAATCACGTCTGCCTCTGACTTACGATCCTAAGAACCTCTTTCGCACACCCGGGGCCGGTCCCAGTAACCCGCCGGCGGCAAACCGGATTACAACACCTGGAGCTAGGGCGCCAGGTCAGCCGCAGGCCATGGAACCCCCTCGTGTGAATACTGCTCTGCCTCGTTATACACCAACACCATCGGGTCATTTTCCTAGCCCACTGGAGAATCTAATCGCTGCATCGGCACCTTTGGCGGCTCTCCCCGTGGAAGGCGACTCTCCAACGGCGGTTGAAACTCGAAGTGTCAGAGATCTTCTTCAGACAGCTCTGTCACCGCAGGAGTCATACTCTTATAGTCGGGACATGATTCATTCAACCCCTCGCCCGAGCCGGAGCCCGAGCTACAGCAGTCATATGGATTCAGCGGCCATGTCAAGCAACACCCAGCGCCGTGACCAGCCACACAGGCATGACCTGGCGCGTGATGGAGATTTTAATTTGGTTGACCAGGATAGGATCCGCCAAGAGGCCGAGCGGGCGGTTCAACAGGCAGCTGAGCAGGCGGCTCACCAAGCTTTTCCGGTTTATCCGACGACCTCTGTTGAAGAAGGTGTGGCCACAAGGACAAGAGGTGTTCCTTGCTTGGTGCCGGCTCTACGTAATGAGCGTTTACCAAACAATTTCAAGGGGCCTCGGAAGGTGCCTAATTATACGGCTGACTTACAACCCGGGGCATGGATCGAAAGTTATGAGATGGCCATGGAATTGCTGGAGGTCAGTGACGCAGCGATGGCCAAGTACTTCACCATGATGTTGGATGGAACTGCTCACACTTGGTTGAAGGGGTTGCCACCCAATTCCATTGGCTCATGGGCGGAGTTAAAAGCCCGGTTTATTCAGAAATTCAAAGATACATGCAAGCAACCCATGTCGATTGTGGACTTGACTAACTGCAAGCAAGAGGAAGGTGAATCCACGACCCATTGGGTGCGCCGGGTGAAGGAAATAATACACTCATCTGATAAGATGGATGCCGGCTCCGCGGTCATAATGTTGGAGAAAAATTGCTGTTTTAAACCTCTCAAACAGAAGCTGGGGCGGCTCAAGCGTGATTGTAATGACATGGGCCAGCTGATGGCGGCTCTGGTCAAATACGTCGATTCTGATAGTACCAAGGATCCCGCGTCTGATGAAGAGAAGACAGGGAAGGGAAAGAAGAACGGCAATGGCAAGGGCCACCAACATAACCCGGCAAACCAAGGAGGTAATAATAAACTTAAGGCTGACAGTAGTCTAGAGTTTGTGGCTAACACCAACGCACAGGGCAACAATCAACGGTGTAAGGGGAGGCCACCTCCTCGGTCAGGCAGGTCAGGTCCCACCCTTGAGCAGTTGTTGAATGAACCCTATCCAAGACACGGCACCCGGGAGAAGCCAGCCATGCATTTATGGAAAGACTGTATGATCATGAAGGCTTTCAAGAATTTTCACATGTTCGACGGTAATCATGGACCTAGCATCGGATCAGGCGGTGGCGGATTTCATGGCCCGGGCGGCGGCTCAGGCGGTGGAGGTTTTCATGGCCAGGGCCCTCAAGGCAGTCAAGGCGGCAATCATCAACAATCTAACCAAGGTAATCAGCAGCAACAACAGTCCGGGTATCAGAGTGACCCAAAGCAGCTGAACAATGGGCAGTATCACGTATTCACCACCAGTTTGTGGAAAAGGGGCCAAAAACTTCATAAGAGAGTTGTGAACGTTGTTGAGCCGGCGGTTCCTCGTTATTTGAGATGGTCTAAGCAGCCTATTCTGTGGAGTAGGGAAGATCACCCTCCCTGGGTTGACAATCCGGGTCAACTGGATTTGGTGGTGGCGCCTCAGGTTGGTGGATATAAATTCACTAAAGTGCTCATGGATGGAGGCAGTAGCATCAACATCCTCTATTATGAGACGTTCCGTTGCATGGGGTTGACTAACAAAATTCTTAAGACGTCCAACACTGTTTTTCATGGAGTAGTGCTGGGTAAGTCGGCATATCTAGTTGGTAAGATTGAACTGGAAGTAGCCTTTGGAGATGAGCATGATTCCAGGGCTGAGAAATTAACCTTTGAGGTGGTCAAAATCAAGAGCCCGTATCACGCCCTGTTTGGACAACCGGCTTATGCAAAATTCATGGCACGACCGTGTTACGTTTATCTCTAACTCAAGATGTCGGGTTATAAAGGTACTATCACATTACATGGAAGTCAGAAGATAGCCTTAGAGTGTGAGGAAGGTGATGCCGCTTACATAGAATCTGTTTGCACGACAGAAGAATTAAAGTTCTACAAAGACAACGTTGACCCGGCAGACATGACATCTTTGAAGAAACCAACTACGGAGCATGAGTCGGCGCTGAAGTTTAAGTCAGCTAACGATACCAAGATGATTGATTTCGTGCCTGGCGATTCGTCCAAACAATTTCTTATAAGTGCTAATTTGGATCCCAAATAGGAAGGCGCGCTCATCGAGTTCACCGTGAGAACCGAGACATCTTTGCATGGAAGCCTTCTGACATGCCGGGTGTACCAAGAGAACTCGCTGAGCACACTCTCAATATTGATCCAAAGTTTAAGCCGGTTAGGCAATTTCTTCGGCGTTTCAATGAGGAAAGGCGCAAGTCTATTGGACAAGAGGTGGCCCGGCTCTTGGCGGCCGGGTTTATTGTTGAGGTTTTTCACCTAGAGTGGTTGGCTAACCCGGTGCTTGTGCTCAAAAAGAACGGCACCTGGTGTATGTGTGTGGATTACACAGATTTAAATAAGGCTTGTCCGGCTGATCCTTTTGCTCTCCCTCGTATTGATTAGATCATTGATGCCACGGTGGGTTGTGAGCGTTTGAGTTTTTTGGATGCTTATTCTTGCTATCATTAGATCAAAATGGCAGTTAAGGACCAGGAGAAGACGGCCTTCATTACTCCGTTTGGAGCCTTCTGTTATGTGTCTATGCCTTTTGTGCTTAAGAGTGCCCAGGCGACTTATCAGCGGTGCGTGCAGAACTGTCTTCATAATCAGATTGGGAGTAATGTTCACGCTTATGTGGATGACATAGTGGTGAAATCCAGAGAGAAGGAAACTCTGGTAGATGATCTGAAGGAAACCTTTGATAACCTTCGGGTCCACAAGATGATGCTTAACCCGGCCAAGTGCGTTTTTGGAGTCCCAGTTGGCAAGCTTTTGGGTTTTTTGGTGTCTAACAGAGGCATTGAGGCTAACCCGGAGAAAATTAAGGCGATTACATCTTTGGCTAAGCCAGCATGCATCAATAGCGTTCAGCGGCTGGCGGGTCGTGTCGCAGCTTTAAGCCGGTTCATAAGCCGGTTAGGTGAGAAGGCTATGCCATTGTATCAATTGATGAAGAAGACGGATAATTTTGTCTAGAGTGATGCTGCTATTCTGCCTTTGAAGATCTGAAAAGGCAGCTCATCGAGCCGCCGGTTCTTGCTGCTCCCGTTGAGAAGGAGCCACTGTTGTTATATGTGGCTGCTAACACACGTGCTGTCAGTGTGGCCATTGTTGTAGAGCGAAAGGAGGCTGGCAAGGAACATCCGGTTCAACGGCCAGTTTATTATGTCAGTGAGGTGCTCGTTTAGTCCAAGCAGAGATATCCACATTGGCAGAAGCTTGTTTATGGGGTATTCATGGCAAGCCGGAAGCTTAAGCATTACTTTCAGGGTCATCCTATCACTGTGGTTAGTTCTGCTCCTTTAGGAGATATTATTCAAAATAGAGAAGCCACAGGACGAGTCGCCAAGTGGGCCATTGAGCTTGGGTCTCATGGTTTAAAGTACGTGCCACATACAGCCATCAAATCTCAAGCACTGGTGGATTTCATTAACGATTGGACGGAGTTGCAGATACCTGAAGAGAAGGCAGATAACACATATTGGACGATTCATTTTGATGGGTCCAGGCAATTGTAGGGCTTGGGGCCGGAGTTGTTTTGACTTCCCCTCAACGTGATAAGTTTTGTTATGTGTTGCGGTTGATGTTTCCTTGTACTAACAACGCAGCTGAGTATGAGGCTTTACTCCATGGTCTTCGAATGCCTAAAGAAATGAGTTTGAGCCAGGTACGGTGCCTTGGCGACTCAGATTTGGTGGCTCAGCAAGTATTAGGCAAGTGGGATTCTAAGGACCCTCTCATGGCGGCTTATCGCCGTGAGGTTGACCCTGTTGCTGGACACTTCAAGGGTTATCAAGTGGAGCACATCGGCCGCAGAAAGAACGAGGCAGCCGATGCTTTAAGCCGGTTGGGATCTCAGCGTAAGCCGGTGCCGCCTAACACTTTTTTAGATGTTCTGCATAACCCTTCTGTCAAATTGCCTACAGAGGAAGACTTGGTTGTTCCAGACATGGAAGCACAATTGGTGACGGCTCGTCATGTCATTCCGGATTGGACAGTGTCGTATTTGGCTTACATGACCCAGAGTGAGCTGTCGGAGGATGAGACCTTGGCTAGACAGATAACCCGATGGTCCAAGTCAATGACAATTTCCAGTGGGGAATTGTATCATCGTAGTGTCACCAGAGCGTTTCAACGTTGTGTATCTCCTGAAGAAGGTCAAGAAATTCTTGGTGAGATCCATGAAGGAGATTGTGGCCATCATGCCGGTTCAAAGTCTCTTGTGGCTAAGGATTTCCATCATGGTTTTTACTAGCTAACGGCTCACGCTGATGCGGAGGATCTGGTTAGTAGGTGCGATGGATGTCAAAAACTCGCACGTCGAGCACACGTGTCGGCTCAGGAATTGCGGATGATTCCAATTACTTGGCCGTTTGCAGTCTGGGGTGTTGATATGGTTGGACCTTTCAAAAGATCCATAGACAAAAAGACGCACCTTTTGGTGGCAGTAGACAAGTTTACAAAGTGGGTTGAGGCAGAGCCGGTCAGTAAGTGTGATGCGGCCATGGCGGTTCAATTCATGAAGAAAGTAATCTTTCGTTTTGGTTTTCCACACAGCATTACTACTGACAATGGCACCAACCTGTCCCAAGGAGCTATGAAAGAGTTGTGTCAACGGGAATATATCCGGCTTGATGTTTCATCAGTAGCTCACCCCCAATCCAATGGTCAAGCTGAAAGAGCCAATCAGGAAATCCTGAAAGGTCTAAAACCCCGGCTTATGGTCCCTTTACAACGGACGCCGGGTTGTTGGGTGTGATATGGAGTATCAATACTACCCCTAACAGATCCACGGGTTATACGCCTTTCTTCATGGTCTATGGAGCAGAGGCAGTCCTGCCCAGTGACATCCGTCATGACTCGCCCCGAGTGGCGGCTTACGTTGAAGCTGATAAAGAACAAGCCCGTCAAGATGTGCTTGATTTATTGGATGAAGAGCGTGACTTAGCAGCAGCCCGCTCAGCGATTTACCAACAGGACCTGCACCGTTATCATAGCCGCCGGGTTAAGTCAAGAACCTTTCAAGAAGGTGATTTGGTGCTCCGGCTCATCCAGGATCAGTCTGATGCGCACAAGTTATCCCCACATTGGGAAGAACCTTTTGTGGTTAGCAAGAACTTGAATAACGGGTCATACTACCTTATCGATGTTCGAGAGCACAAAGACTCATGTAAGTCGGAGGAAGAGACCCGCTGGCCGTGGAATATTGCTCAATTTCGGCCCTACTACACTTGAGCCACCGACTCTCGTAATGTACATACTTTGACATTGTATATATTATGATAAATAATAAAGCAGGACCTCTGTCCTTTTTTGCCTTAATGATCACATATCTTTGTTATCTTAAGTATAAGACGACCAAGTGGAGGCTGATCGTATTCGAATCTAGCTTAACGCCTTCTCATCTTGGAAAAACTAGGATACCCGCTTTACGCGGCTCAGGTGCCAAGTGGGAAATTGTACGTCGAGAGATGGCCCGCGAATAAGTTCATTCTATGATTTGACTACATCTACGACATGTTCCACATGACCAAGCAGGATTTCCAGTTCATCTGCATGTATGCACTATATCTCAAATACTTCATCAAGATCGAGATTATACAATATATCTGCGTCATGGACCCGTTCTATATGCACGAGAGCTTCTTGGCAGTTTGCAAAGAGTACCGTGACTATGCGAGCAAGTACCTCGGCGACTTCATGATCCCTAATAGGGACAAGGAAGCGATTCTTGTGCCTTATCATCCCACTAAGTCATCCGCACATATCCTTTCATAAGTGTTAACCCTCTTGGTCAGCTCATGATCGTATTCAAATCTAGCCGTTAAAACCTCATGGTCACTAGGGGGCTTCCTGTTCAAACATAGGTCGTATTCGAACCAAAGAGAACATAGCTGTCGTAACCCTATTGATCGGCGCAAAGCCAAACTCACTAGGGGGCTTCTTGATCATATCTGAATCATAGCATAACCCCTTTTGGGTCCGACTTGGATCTTATTCGAATCAGGGTCATCAAAAACATGATCGTATTTGAATCCTAGCTTAACCCCTTTGGTCTGGTTTACTAATCGTATTCGAATCAGAAGCCTCCAAATTTTTCTTAATGCCTGATTTACATTGTTTGAAAGATACTCTTTTGTTTTACTGTTTTTTGTTGTCTCGAATCTAACTGTAAGTGTGGTTTCAATTTAAACCGGCTCGGTTATTTGACAATGAGCTGCCAAGGTATAACAGTCATTAGGCATATGGAAGTATTGACTTCTAAAAAGATTGGGTTGTCACCCTTACTGTCCGGGTCACATAAGCCGGCAGTCCAGAATCAAAGAGCACAGGTATGACATTGTCGTTTATAAACAGACTTATCTGTGTTTGTTTTTCTTTAATCAAAGGCTTTTTCAGCCTTGTTTATCTTTACATCTGGCCCTGATTATTCTGCTATGATAACCTCATAGTTATGTATTGGGTGTTTTGACCCGTCCAGCGATAAACCGCTAGGACAGTTTCTTGTCTTTTACATACAGGGACAGATTTAAACACTGCAGATATGATAAACGATATAAAGCATATATTCACATGACGGATAAAATGTCGTACGCAGTATGATATGCACAATGGCATAGGCAGAATAGGCAGGTTTTCAAGCTAGCCTATTACAAGGCGTTGGGAGCCCAAAAGGTTAAAATTGTTCTGTCTCCTAAGCAGATGCTAAGCTAAAGGCTCGTTCATTAAAATCTTAGCCGGGTCAGCTAGATGGTTACGACTCCTCCCTTGTCGGTTCATCTTCTTCCACTGGTTGGAAACTAGGCTTGGACCAATCAAGGCCACGAAGAGCAACAAACTCAGCTTAATCATCAATTAGACCAGCCGGGTCAATTTCTGGGGCAAAGGTGTGTTGGCGAACTGGCAGGATGAGATCTGTCACTTTATACAAAGGAGTCGCCATCTTTTTATTATCAACATCAAAACCCGGTTGATACTTATCAATGTTGGTTTCATCGCCAAGGATGGTAGCCTGAGGACGAACTCCCCTTACACAAGCAGCAAAATCATCTTGATCAAATGGGGTCCCATCTTCCTTAAGGCTGGGATACCCCTTGGCTACATCTGCCGGGTCTAGTTCCGGCACCCAGGCTTTGGAGCGGCTTAGAGCAGTTAGAGCTCCGGCTCTTGCACAAGACCGTTTAACCTCTTGGAACCTGGCGGGTAAGATAGATAATTTCTTCAAAACATCACTCAAGAGGTTTGGTCCTTGATTGGCTGGGGAAATAATGGCAAGCGCCCGTTGGGCTCCAGTGAACAGTTGCTCCACCAGGGTGTAAACCGCCTTGAGTTTTATCAAGCAGTTTTGGCTCAGATTGCTGCTCCGGGGACCTACGAGTATTTTAAGAGGTTAAGCAGGCGGCTTATATATCTAGCAAAAATAGAGTTTCAGTAAGTAATGCAATGACTCACCGAAGATTGCAGAAACCATCTGAGACACATGGTTTTTTAAACCGATGAGCTCGGTGGTAACTTCCTTGAGAGCCACCTCGGCTGTCTCGGCACGTTGTACTAGCAAGGTTTTTTCATCAGCCCAAGATTTTTTCTCCAAATCGAAACTGGTCTTCAGCTTTTCTGCTTCAGATAGGCTCAACTGGAGTTTGGAGTCAGCATTCCTTATCTCAGTTTCTTGAGCCGCCAACCGGGTCTTTGCTTTAGTCAGTTGCGAACCCAATTCAGTTATGGCGGTCTACACACATGCACAGGTGTGTCAAATATTTATTCCAATAAAGGTCATAATAGTCAAAGTCCCAAGTGCTTTGCAATGCAACACCACTTGGCACTTGGGGGCTAATGTCTGCCAAAGCAATTTTTAATGAAAAAATGACTCTTCTATGGTCAAAGTCCCAAGTGTTTTACAAGTAACAACGCTTGGCACTTGGGGGCTAATGCATGATATTAAGAAAGTATTTCGTCTTGAGCCGGATAACAACATTTGTTTGGCCTAATTCAAGTCAGTTGTGAAGTCAAGTACCGGCTCATTCATGATGAATTAAACCGACCCTTGGGGACTACAGGTGACATTTATGCTAATCTACTGGACTTAGGGAAAATCAAAGACAGAACATCAACTTATATCATAAGTCTACAGATCATTCAGGTTCATCATAATCCGGAGACTTGGGGGCTGGCAGAGTATATGTAATCTAATGAAAGACGGGGAGCGTACCTCATATTTCAGTTGCAGCTGTTTGACCATTTCAATTTCAGAGTCACGGCTGGAATGCACATGACTGAGGTATCCAGATAGCACATCACTAATGCTTAGGTGAGCATAGTGAGAGACGTCAAACCATACCTTCTGCCTTTCCAAAGCTTCTTGCTTAGCAGAGTGCCTGGCCAGTACAGTTGGGTTGCCTGGCTCAACGAATCTGCTACCGGTGATTAGAACGTCATTGTCAGAAGGCGTCAGCAGGTTAGCTGAGCTGGATGGCCCAACGGTGGATGGATTGAGAATAGTTTCATTAGCTGATGGCTCAGGAAGGTCTAACTGAATGTTGACGGCAGGGTCTTCTGGTGCTTCAGATTGTTTAGGAGAAGGAGTTGGTATTGCCAATTCAGGAGCAGGGTCTTTCAGGTCTTCTGCCGGCTTAGCCACCCTTGTTTTCTTGGGCTTTGCTTGACTACTAAAGAGAATTTCATGAGTCAGTATAATGGTACAGACTTAAAAACACAGAAGAAAGATAATTTTCTTTACCCAAGGGAAGTCTTGAAAGCCAGAAATTGAGTTTGTGAAGAATCGCCGGACGAACGAGAAACCTCCTGCAATAGTAAAATCACAGTTAAGAGAGCAAGGAAATAGATCCATTGATAAAAGCAAGAGACAAAGGTGAAAGAAACTTCATTCTGGCGTTTCCGAGGATTCTTCGGTAAGCCGGAGAGCAGTTCATTGTCGTCACTGGTCCGGGCCTGACGGCGGCTCTCATGTTGCTGCTTTTTCGAAGAAAATGAGGATTCAAATAAGCCAAAGGGTGTGAAAACCTTACTTTCCGGGTTACCAGTCGAGGTTTCTGTCTTGGCAAAGGTTCTGAGTCAGAGGAAATAGTTACCTCTTCTTCCACTGCCTGGCTGGCCCCCGTGTTGTCCTGGCAATAGTCAGTGTCAATAAGGTTGTTAAAAAACAGGCCAAGAGAGTCAAGGGCTACCTCCGACTCAGAAACATCATCCAGCTTGAACATATCATAAGCAGTTCTTTTCTTCTTGGACTTTCGGGTTGTCTTCTTGGCGGCGGCTCTAGCCTTCTTGGTAGCTTCATGATCGTATTTTGACTTCCAAAAGTCAGATTTGGCCTGTAGACAAATAACAGGTTAAAAATCATGCAAGTACTTAACTATTGAAGAAAAAAGGGGGTCAAGAGGATTTACCTCTGGTACCGGGTTTAAGTTTGCAGAAAGGATTCAATCCAACTTTACTGCAGTCCTTGTATTTTCCATTTACAAGGGTGGTTGACATTGCAACAATATCCTCTTCAGTCAGTTGTACAGAACTATAACGCAGAGGGTCATCTGGTCCTCCGGCATAGTTATACATCAAGATAGAACGGCGGCTCAGAGGGATAACCCGCCATGCGATCCAACAACGAATCAATTCAACTCCAGTCAAGTTGTTTCCTAACAAGGCTTGAATCCTTTTGATGGTTGGGATGAGCTTCTTATGTTCAGCGGCGGTAAGCTTTTCGGGGAGTTATAAACGATGTCTTCTCTTGATCCTTGACTACCATCTTAATCTGATGATAACCGGAGTAAGCATCTAAGAAACTCAACCGTGCATAACCCGTCGTAGCATCGATGATCTGATCAATATGGGGAAGAGCAAAAGGATTAGCCGGACAAGCTTTGTTCAAGTCTGTGTAATCCACACACATACGCCAGGTGCCATTCTTTTTCAATACCAGCACCGGGTTAGCTAACCATTCTGGGTGAAACACCTCCACAATGAACCCGGTTGCCAAGAGCCGGACCACCTCTTCTCCAATGGCCTTGCGCCTTTCTTCATTGAACCACCGGAGAAACTGTCTAACAGGTTTAAACTTTGGATCGATATTAAGAGTGTGCTCAACGAGTTCCCTCGGGACACCCGGCATGTCTGAAGGTTTCCACGCAAAGATGTCCCGGTTCTCACGGATGAACTCAATGAGCACGCTTTCCTATTTCGGATCCAAGTTTGCGCTGATGATGAACTGTTTGGATGAATCGCCAGGCACAAAGTCAACCATCTTAGTATCATCAGCTGATTTGAACTTTAACTCCGGCTCATGTTCTTTCGTCGGTTTCTTTAATGACGTCATGTCCGTCGGGTCAACATGATCCTTGTAGAATTTCAACTCCTCTGTTGCACAAACAGATTCAGCATAGGCAGCATCCCCTTCTTCACATTCCAAGGCTATCTTCTGGCTCCCATGGACTGTAATGGTGCCCTTGTGACCCGGCATCTTGAGCTCCAAATATACATAACACGGCCGAGCCATGAACTTGGCATAAGCCTGCCGTCCAAACAGAGCATGATATGGGCTTTTGATTTTAACCACTTCAAAGGTTAATTTTTCTGCTCTGGAGTCATACTCATCCCCAAAGACTACTTCCAGCTCGATCTTACCAACTGGGTATGCCGACTTATCAGGTACCACACCATGAAAAATAGTGTTGGATTGTTTAAGATTCTTGTCCGTCAATCCCATCCGGCGGAACGTCTCATAGTAAAGGATGTTGATGTTGCTGCCTCCATCCATGAGTACCTTAGTAAACTTATACCCACCAACCTGAGGTGCCACTACCAAGGCCAAGTGACCCGGATTATCAACCCGGGGCGGTGATCCTCTCTGCTCCACACAATAGGCTGCTCTGACCAACGTAGATAACGTCGAATTGCCGGCTCCATGGCATTGACGGCCCTCTTGTGAAGCTCCTGGTCCCTCTTGCATAAACTGGTAGTAAATACATGATACTGCCCACTACTCAACTACTTTGGGTTGCTCTGATAACCGGATTGCTGCTGTTGATTCCCTTGGCCGGGTTGCTGATTATATCCGCCTTGGTGACCAGGATGACCTTGACCGTGAAAACCTCCTCCACTTGAACCGGCGCCCGGGCCATGAAAGCCGCCGCCACTTGAACCGCCACCTGGGCCATGACCCCCATCAAATGCGTTTGAATTTTTAAATGCCTTCATGATCGTGTAGTCCTTCCACAGGTGGGTGGCCGGCTTCTCACGGGTACCGTGTTTCGGACAAGGTTCATTCAACAGTTGCTCAAGGGTAGGGCCTGACCCGCCCGATCGAGGGGGCTGTCTGCCCTTGCGCCACTGATTACCACCCTATGTATTAGTATTAGCAACAAACTCATCAGCCTTACATTTATTACCTCCTTGATTCGCCGGGTTATGCTGGTGACCCTTGCCATTGCCGTTCTTCCTTCCCTTTGTTGCCTTTTCTTCATCAGACACCGGGTCTTTGGTGGTATCAGAGTCAGCATAATCAATGCCCCCATGTCATTACAGTCACATTTAAGCCGTCCCAACTTCTGCTTCAGAGGTTCAAAATGGCAATTTTTCTCCAACATCAAAACTGCTGAGCCGGCATCCATCTTATTAGATGAATGTATTATCTCCTTGACCCGGCACACCCAATGGGTTGTAGATTCTCCATCCTCTTGCTTGCAATTGGTCGGGTCCACAATCGACATTGGCGGCTTACATGTATCCTTAAAGTTCTGGATGAACCGCGCTTTCAACTCTGCCCATGAGCCGATAGAATTGGGTGGCAATCCCTTCAACCAAGTCCGAGTTGTTCCATCTAACATCATGGTAAAGTACTTGGCCATTGCAGCATCTCTCACCTCCAATAGCTCCATAGCCATCTCATAACTCTTAATCCAAGCCCCCGGCTATAGGTCGGCCGTGTAGTTAGGCACCTTACGAGGCCCCTTGAAATCCTTTGGCAACCACTCATTGCGTATGGCTGGTACCAAGCAAGGCACGCCTCCGGTTCTCGTGACCACTCCTGCCTCAACCGAGGTTGCTGGATAAGCCGGAAAGGTTTGGTGAGCCGCCTGCTCTACCACTATCTGAGCCGCCCGTTCCGCCTCTTGACGAATCCTCTCCTGATCCGCCCGCACTGGCTCATGCCTATACAGCCGGTTGTGCCGTTGAGCGTTACTTGACATTTCTACGGATTCCATGTGCCTACTATAGCTCGGGCTCCGGCTTGGGTGAGGGGTTGAATGAATCCTATCTCAACTATAAGAGTATGCATCCTGCCGGGCCAAAGCTGTCTGAAGTAGTTCTCTTACCCCCCGGGTTTCATTGGCTGCTGGCGAGTCGCCTTCCATTGGGAGAGCTGCCAAACGGGCCGACGCTGCGATGAGGTTCTCCATGGGGTTGGATAAGTGACCAGGAGGTGTCGCTATATAATGAGGAGGAGTTGTATTTACGTGAGGCGGCTCCATGGTCTGTGGCTGGATCAGTGCACCGGGTGTCGCGACCCGGTTTGCCTCCGGCGGGTTGCTCCCCCAGCTCCGGGTGTATGGAATAGGTTCCTCGGATCCAGCGTTAGAGGTAGACGCGACTGAGTTTTATGATGCCTCCTCCTCATGACCTCGTTTGATGCATTAAGATCCACCGAGAGCCGGAATGTTTCTGCTTGAAGCTGTTGGGCACGAGCATCCAGAGCTGCTCATTCTGCTGCCATCCGGGTTTCTTCCGTGGCTAGATTTTCCTTTGCTTGCACCATCTCCTCCCGCACGCGTGCCACTTCCGCATCATGCTGGGCTTTATCCGCCGGTTCTACCACAGCAGTTAACAGAGCCGTCAGTTTATCCATGAGGTCCATTAGAACCTGAGCCGGGGGCGTGCGGGGTTTCCTGACCTGGCCGCTGCCGACCCGGTGGTTGCCGCTGTTGCTGCGGTGGAGTTCTGCCCGGGCTGCGTCCCTGCCATGAAGACTCCGGCCCAATTCGGCGGCTCAAGGGGGTCCGGAATACTGCTGCCATCGGAACAGCCCCCGAGCATGCCGTCTTGTAGTTGGTACAATGAGTCCGTTTCACCTGTTGATGATGCAGTATCAGAGCAGATGGCCGTCTCCCCACCTTCTATCGATCCTTCGGAGTATTCACCGGCATGGACACAGCCTATGAAGGCATGCTTCACAACAGATTGAACACGGGCGGACCCGGCGCGCTGAGCCGTTTCGACGAGGTTGGTGTGGACGTCCGGCTCAGGGCCTGACTCGCCGATCCGGCCGTAAGACATGAATTCCGCCGAAGGGGACCCGGTACCCGTACTCGATCGAGCCGGCCTCGGGGCCCCAGCCTTCGTCATCGATGTAAAGTTTGCCACGACAACTCTTGGTCATCCAGCCCACAGCGTATCCCTTGAGCCCTTCGAAGTTGCCCTTCAAGAACTCATATCCACCGTGCGCTGGCCCCACGGTGGGCGCCAACTGTCGTGGAATTGTCACGGCAGATGTCCTAGAGCAAGGACTCAGTCGTAGGGCCGTCGCACTAGGAAGCTTAAAGGGGTTAATCGGGACAAAGGACACGAGAGGGTTTTTATACTAGTTCGGCCCCTTATGATGAAGGTAAAAGCCTACGTCTAGTTGGGATTGGTATTGCTGAGGTTTCGATCTCCAAGAGGCTCAACTCGCCGGCTTGGTTATCGACTTAGTTGTTTCTCGCCCTAAACCGCCACCGGGTCGTCCCCTTATATACACGGGTTGACGCCTGGTGGCCTACCGAGTCCCGGCCGACTCATAAATGTGTCCGGCTCGGTGACTTCCTTTACATATCTTTCTTTACAAGTCTTTCCTTACATACGGCGGTTTACAATATCAGGCCTTAAGCCGGCCCCAGGCCTTTGGGCCTCCTATACGTTTAGTAAGCTATCATCCTGAATGTTTATTGGGCTTCTTATGTAACCCGCCATTAGAGCTGACCCGGCCCCGCCTAGGCAGGTCATACTGGTAGTAATATCCCCAACAGGTTGCGAGAGAAGGAAGGAGAAGAATGAGGAAGACCAGTCATGCCTATTTATAAGGGATAAGTGAATAGGCAGGCGCGAAAAACGAGGAAGGCCACGATAATGATTATCCAGCTAAATGGATGCCTCGATTTTCGGAGAGGCATTTAAGATAAGGATCCGTTAAAGATGATGTCGTGGCGGGTTTCCAAATTTTCTTAAGCTGGCGTCATGGCGGGTTCTAGAATTTTTGTCAAGCAGTGGAAGATAGATTTCGTCCAAGTGTTGAAGATTGACATGAACAAAGTTCAAATCAACCTGGGGCCTAATGTTGGGGACATGACTATCAGGTATGACCCGCCCAGGAGGGGCCGGGTCAATCCCAATGGTAGGTTACTTAACAGGAAGCCTGAAGAGTATACAAGGTGACGGTTTATGATAAGGCCTATAGTAGGCCCAAGCCCAGAGGCGGCTTAAGGCCTACAAGTATAAACCGCCATGTATGAGTAAGACTTGTAAGATAAGGCATGTAAGACGTCTCCGAGCCGGACACGTTGTATGAGTCGGCCGGGACTCTCTAGGCAGTAGGGCATCAACCCGTGTATATAAGGCGATGACCCGGCGGCGGTTTAGGGTAAGAAACAACATATCGAGAGCCAACCTAGCGTATTTCGCTCCTTGGTCATCGAAACCTAGCAATACCACATCAACTGGACTAGGCTTTACCTTCATCGTAAGGGGCCAAACCAATATAAACCTCTTATGTCCTTTGTCCCGATTAACCCCTTTAAGCTTCCTAGTTGCGATGGTTCCACGACTAAGTCCTTTCACTAGGACATCTTCCGTGACAATTCCACGATAGTAATCATGTTCTTGAGGTCATGTTACTTGACCATGATGAACCTACGAACTATGAGGAAGCGATGATGAGCCCAAATTCCACAAAATGGCTTGAGGCCATGAAATCTGAGATGGGATGCATCTATGAGAACAAAGTGTGGACTTTGGTTGACTTGCCCGATGATTGGCAGGCCTTAGAGAATGAATGGATCTTCAAAAAGAAGACTGACGCTGATGGTAATGTCGCTGTCTACAAAGCTCGACTTATTCCGAAAGGTTTTCAACAAGTTCAAGGAGTTGACTATGATGAGACCTTCTCACCCGTAGCGATGCTTAAGTCCGTCCAAATCATGTTAGCAATTGCTGCATTTTATGATTATGAAATTTGGCAAATGGATGTCAAACTATATTCCTTAATGGATATCTTAAAGAAGAGTTGTATATGATACAAGTAGAAGGTTTTGTCGATCCAAAAGGTGCTAATAAATTGTGTAAGCTCTAGCGATCCATTTATGGACTGGTGCAAGCATCGCGGAGTTCGAATATACGCTTTGATAGTGTGATCAAAGAATATGGTTTTAATAGACTTTTGGAGAAGCATGTATTTACAAGAAAGTGAGTGGGAGCTCTGTAGCATTTCTGATATTATATGTGGATGACATATTGTTGATCGAAAATGATACTGAATTTCTGAATAGCATAAAAGGATACTTGAATAAGAATTTTTCAATGAAAGACCTTGGTGAAGCTGCTTATATATTGGGCATCAAGATCTATAGAGATAGATCGAGACACTTAATTAGACTTTCACAAAGCACATACCTTGATAAAGTTTTGAAGAAGTTCAAAATGGATCAAGCAAAGAAAGGGTTCTTGCCTGTGTTACAAGGTGTGAAGTTGAGTCAGACTTAATGCACGACCACTATAGAAGATAGAGAGAAAATGAAAGTCATTCCCTATGCCTAAGCCATAGGTTCTATCATGCATGCAATGCTGTGTACCAGACCTGATGTGTGCCTTGCTATTAGTTTAGCAAGGAGGTACCAAAGTAATCTTGGAGTGGATCACTGGACAGCGGTCAAGAACATCCTGGAATACCTGAAAAGGACTAAGGATACGATTCTCGTTTATGGAGGTGACAAAGAGCTCGTCGTAAATGGTTACGTCGATGCAAGCTTTGACACTGATCTGGATGACTCTAAGTCACAAACCGGATACGTATTTTTATTGAATGGTGGAGCTGTCAGTTGGTGCAGTTCTAAGCAGAGCGTCGTGGCAGGATCTACGTGTGAAGCGGAATACATAACTGCTTCGGAAGTAGCAAATGAAGGAGTCTGGATGAAGGAGTTCATATCCAACCTAGGTGTAATACCTGGTGCGTCGGGTCCAATGAAAATCTTTTGTGACAATGCTGGTGCAATTGCCTTGGCAAAGGAATCCAGATTTCACAAGAGAACCAAGCACATCAAGAGACACTTCAATTCCATCCGCGATCAAGTCAAGGAGGGAGACATAGAGATTTGCAAGATACATATGGATCTGAATGTTGCAGACCCGTTGACTAAGCCTCTCGCACAAACAAAACATGATCAGCACCAAGACTCCATGGGTGTTAGAATCATTACTCTGTAATCTAGATTATTGACTCTAGTGCAAGTGGGAGACTGAAGGAAATATATCCTAGAGGCAATAATAAAGTTGTTATTTATATTTCCTTATATCATGATAAATTTTTATTATTCATGCTAGAATTGTATTAACCGAAAACTTAGTACATGTGTGAATACATAGACAAACAGAGTGTCCCTAGTATGCATCTACCAGACTAGCTCGTTAATCAAAGATGGTTAAGTTTCCTAGCCATAGATATGTGTTGCTATTTGATAAATAGGATCACATCATTAGAGAATGATGTGATAGACAAGACCCATCCGTTAGCTTAGCACTATGATCGTTTAGTTTATTGCTATTGCTTTATCCATAACTTATACATGTTCCTATGACTATGAGATTATGCAACTCCCGAATACTGGAGGAACACCTTGTGTACTATCAAATGTCACAACGTAACTGGTTGATTATAAAGATGCTCTACAGGTGTCTCCGATGGTGTTTGTTGAGTTGGCATAGATCGAGATTAGGATTTGTCACTCCGATGGTCGGAGAGGTATCTCTGGGTCCTCTCGGTAATCCACATCACTATAAGCCTTGCAAGCAATGTAACTAATGAGTTAGTTGCAGGATGATGCACTACGGAACGAGTAAAGAGACTTGCCGGTAATGAGATTAAACTAGGTATGATGATACCAACGATCGAATCTCGGGAAAGTAACATACTGATGGCAAAGGGAACAATGTATGTTGTTATGCGGTTTGACCAATAAAGATCTTTGTAGAATATGTAGGAACCAATATAAGCATCCAGGTTCCGCTATTGGTTATTGACTGGAGATATGTCTCGGTCATGTCTACATAGTTCTCGAACCCGTAGGGTCCGCATGCTTAACGTTCGATGATGATGTGTATTATGAGTTATGTGATTTGATGTACCGAAGGTTGTTCGGAGTCGCGTATGAGATCATGGACATGACGAGGAGTCTCAAAATGGTCGAGACATAAAGATTGATATATTGGACCTTGTTATTCGGACACCGGAAGCATTTCGGGTTGTTTCGGATAAAACCGGAGTGCCGGAGGGTTACCGGACCCCCCCCCTCGGGAAGTTAATGGGCCACCATGGGCCTTAGAGGAGAGAGGGCCGGCCAATAGGTGCCCCCCCAGCCCGAATTGGACAAGGGGTGGGGGCGGCGCCCCCCTCCTTCCTTCTCTCCCCTTCCTCTTTCCTTCCCCTCCTTGTTGGACTAGGAAAGGGGGGAACCTACTCCTAGTAGGAGTAGGATTCCCCCCCTTGGGGCGCGCCCCTTGAGGCCGGCCGGCCCCCTCCTCCCCTCCTTTATATACGGGGGAGGGGGCACCCCATAGACACACAAGTTGATTTCTTAGCCATGTGTGGTGCCACCCTCCACAGATTTCCACCTCGGTCATATTATCATAGTGCTTAGGCGAAGCCCTGCGTCGGTAACTTCATCATCACCGTCAACATGCCGTCGTGCTGACGAAACTCTCCCTCAGCCTCAGTTGGATCTAGAGTTCACGGGACATCATCGAGCTGAACGTGTGCATATCACAGAGGTGTCATGTGTTCAGTACTTGATCAGTTGGATCACGAAGACGTTCGACTACATCAACTGCATTACTCAACGCTTCCGATTTCCGTCTACCAGGGTACACAGACACACTCTCCCCTCTCGTTGCTATGCATCTCCTAGATAAATCTTGCGTGATCGTAGGATTTTTTTTTTGAAATACTGCGTTCCCCAACAAGCAGCTACAGCCTCTGTTGTCCCTCCAGTTGCTACTCCACCAGCTCCACTGACCTCTTTGGATGCATTCATTGTAGGACTCCTCTCCATGCCTCCTTCGCACTCCGGAGCTCCCAGAGATCGTGCTTAGAGAGCTGCATTGCACTATGCATTTTCAAGCTTTTTGGTAACTTGTTGCCAAAGGGGGAGAAAGTGTATAGATCATAGGCTTCGAGAGAGAGTGTGTTTTTTTGCCTCTCTTGCTACTTTATTTGATATTGTACTTATGTGTGTGTGAGATACTTATATGATCATGTGCTTGATCATATCATACTTTAATGTTTGTGCTTGAATGATGATATTCTATCTCTCATGTATGATCATTCATATCTTGTCTTGGTAATGAGTGCATATTTCATATTCTATCATTTTGAGCGCTCCACCAAGATGTATGTGACATGGAAGAGTAACCCATGATCCTAATCGATTGTGCATTTGCATTCAAAAGCAACTTTTAAATAATGCACAATATTTAGGGGGAGCTCTTGCGTGTCACATACTTCTCAAAGCGATGAGGTACTTCAGTTATATTATCATTTGTCGAAGCTTTGATATATATGTTGTCATCAATTACCAAAAAGGGGGAGATTGAAAGTGCAACTAATCCCCGGGTGGTTTTGGTAATTCACAACAACATATAGCTGATTGAACTAATATCCATTCAAGATTAATGTTTCAGAAAGTTCAATGATTGGTATGGCATGGATTAGAGATGTGGACCCCTCAAAATGCTAAGGACACATATTGGAAAAAGCTCAAGACTCTACATTTTCATTTTGGTGATCCAAGATCACATTGAGTCCATAGGAAATGCCAATACTATTAAAAGGGGATGAGGTGTTGCTTAATGGCATGCTTGCTCAGAATGCTTAGTGACATGCTCCAAAAGCCCTCAACCACTTTCTCATTTCCACATATGTCCTAAACCTAAAGTCAAACTCAGCCCCACCAATTTGATCTATCCGGCACCACCAAGTTCACTTAACATAGCCAATGCCAGAAACCCTAATTAGTTCGGTCTCACTGAGATGGGATTGCAAACTCTCTGTTCCCCTTTGTAACGTTTCGGTCTAACCGAGATGAGCGATCGGTCCCACCGCGTTGGCAATGCAAACTCTTTGTTTCCTTTTCGTAATGCTTCAGTCTCACCGAAATGAGCGATCGGTCCCACCGAGTTTGCCTGGCCAAGTCTCTGTTTGCTTATTACTGAAATCGGTCTCACTGAGTTCATCTGATCGGTCTCAACGAGATGAGGTTTCGCCCTAACCCTAGCGCATCGGTCTCACCGAGTTGGTATTGTCGGTCTCACTGAAAAGCCTAACATTCACATTTTGAATCAGGTCAGTCTCACCGAGTTTCAGTATTCGGATCCACCGAGTTTGGTAAATTGTGTGTAACGGTTAGATTTTGTGTGGAGGCTATAAATACCCCTCCACCCCCTCTCCATTTGTGAGAGAGCCATTAGAACATGCCTACACTTCCACTACTCATTTTCTGAGAGAGAACCACCTACTCATGTGTTGAGACCAAGACATTCCAATCCAACCACAAGAATCTTGATCTCTAGCCTTCCCCAAGTTGCTTTACACTCAAATCATCTTTCCACCATATCCAAATTTGTGAGGGAGATTTGAGTTTTGGGGAGACTATCATTTGAAGCACAAGAGCAAGGATTTCATCATCAACACACCATCTATTACCTTTTGGAGAGTGGTGTCTCCTAGATTGGTTAGGTGTCACTTGGGAGCCTCCGTCAAGACTGCGGAGTTGAATCAAGGAGTTTGTAAGAGTAAGGAGATCGCCTACTTCGTGAAGATCTACCCAAGTGAGGCAAGTCCTTCATGGGCGATGGACATGGTGGGATAAACAAGGTTGCTTCTTCGTGGACCCTTCGTGGGTGGAGACCTCCGTGGACTCGTGCAACCGTTACCCTTCGTGGGTTGAAGTCTCCATCAATGTGGATGTACAATAGAACCACCTATTGGAACCACGCCAAAAAACTTCATGTCTACATTGCGTTTGCTCCCTCCAAACTTGTAACACCCCGGATGTAACTTTCCCTATTTGTACCCCAACTCTTGCCGTTTCCGGCGTTAAGTTATTTTATTTTCTCGGGTTCGAGTTTTTGTCTCCGGTGTTGTTATCGTTGTCATGCATCTCATATCATGTCATCATGTGCATTGCATTTGCACACATGTTCGTCTCATGCATTCGAGCATTTTCCCCGTTGTCCGTTTTGCATTCCGGCGCTTCGTTCTCCTCCGGTGGTCATTTCTAGCTTTCTTTCGTGTGTGGGGATTAAACATTTCCGGATTGGACCGAGACTTGCCAAGCGGCCTTGGTTTACTACCGGTAGACCGCCTGTCAAGTTTCATACCATTTGGACTTTGTTTGATACTCCAACGGTTAACCGAGGGACCGAAAAGGCCTCGTGTGTGTTGCAGCCCAACACCCCTCCAATTTGGCCCAAAACCCACCAAACTCTACTCCATGTCCTAGAGCGTTCGATCACGATCGCGTGGCCGAAAACCGCACCTCATTTGGACTCTCCTAGCTCCCTCTATGCCTATATATATCACCCCCTCTGAAATTCACGGGTCTTCCCTCCCCCCTAAACCCTAGATCCATCCGCCGCCACCGACGGACGTGTCCGGACGAGGCCGGACAGCGTTCGCCCAGCCCCGCCGCTGCCACGTGGCTCCGCGCCACTCGCCCGCCGCCGCACGGCCCGGGGAGCCCGGAGCCGGCCCC
>NC_041384.1:396183079-396203621 GCF_002162155.2 Triticum dicoccoides | reverse complement strand
CGGCCACCTCGGTTCGCGCGCCGCCCGGATCTCAGATGTGAAATTCCTAACCCTAGGTCGTTTTTTTTCTCTAAGTCCTCAGAATTTTTAGTCCAAGTGCCCATGTTCGCGGCTCCGTAACTTTGCATCCGTAGCTCCGATTTGGGCATATAGCATATCAAAATGTTCTCAGAGAGTACATCATTTAATTCCATTGCATCTTTTCCATTTGAGCTCATATTGATGCCCGAAATTCTGTTAGAAGAGGGCTACTTGAGATAATTGTCAGATCTGCTACTCCGTTTAGCACTTTTGTCATTTTTGCCATGATTTTTGTGTGCATGCTATGCCCGTGAGTTCTACATATGTTTTGTTAAGGGTTTTGTCATCTTTCCAGAGGTGCAACCCATGTATTTTTAGGATGTGTATGGTGACTTGTGCAAGCTTGTAAAGTGGTGCACTTGCTAATTCTGTTTTCAGGGACTTAGTGATTTCACTAAGTCCTGGGATTGTTTATCTCACGATGCCATATGTTCTTGTTGTTTCCTAGTGATCCATGCCTATTTTGAGGATGATCAGTAAGGGAGTTTTGTTAACCTTGTAGTTCTCTATCTATCCATGTCTATGTTTGCAATTATAGAGCACCCTAGCTTGAGTCAATCGAGCTCTGCTTTTGCTACTTTGTGAATCTGGGCAGATCGTCAACTTGTTTGCGATTTTGCCGATGTTATTGTAGTTGATCCGTGCATGCTATGACATTGTTCTTGCCATGTCTAGCTTGTATTTTGTGCCTTCTTTAGGGATGTATGCTTGTCTTGCCATGACTTGCACCGTGGTGAGTGCATCGAGCTCGTAAACATGCATTCATGAGTTATATTTTAGCATGTCCCAGTTTTCACTAAGTCTGAAAACTGATTATGTTTTTGCTATGTTCGTGTGCTTGCAATTGTATTTTGTGATCCCTTTTGGCTCAAGGTCACCAAGGGACTTTTGTTAAGCTTGTTGAGTAGCTCCATGCCATGTATTTATTTTTCATGTTCAGGTCCTGTAGCATGTTGTTTTGTTGCTCCGAAGAGGGCTATATGATCTGAAATTCCAGACAAGTGTTAATTTCACTAAGTCTGAGATCTGTTTTACCATTTGCGTTTTTGCCATGCTTGTTTGAACCTGTTAATGGATGAATTGGCCGTAGCTCAGTGCTAGACTTTTGTTAAGCATCTTGTGTGCATCCCTACCATGTATTTTGTTGTCATGTTTGGTGGCTGCAGCATGTTCATTTCATTGCATTTAGATGCCTACTTGCTGTAAATCGCAGACCGGTGTCATATTTGAATCGCTTGCCATTTCCAAACCGTAACTCCGATTCCGGCGTTCTTTATATCGTTTTCAAGCGATTTCATCCCATCTTTCCAGTGGCACACTTGGATTCCCAAGTTGAGGCCAGGTTCATGCATTTCCTTTGATATCTTGCATTTTGCATCCCGCATCGCATCCCGCATAGCATATCATCATTTCATCGTATTGCTTGATCTTGCAAGTGGTTGATTGTATCCTTGTTGCTTGTTTGTCTTGTTTGGGTAGAGCCGGGAGATGAGTTCGCTAACGAGGAGCCCGTTGAGTTTGCTTTCGAGGATCCAGTCAACTCTGACAACTGTGCAGGCAAGATGATCATACCCTCGAAATCACTACTATCTTTGCTATGCTAGTTTGCTCGCTCTTTTGCTATGCCATTGCTACGATGCCTACCATTTGCTTGCAAGCCTCCCAAATTGCCATGTCAAACCTCTAACCCACCATTGTCCTAGAAAACCGTTGATTGGCCATGTTACCGCTTTGCTCAGCCCCTCTTATAGCGTTGCTAGTTGCAGGTGAAAATTGGAGGCCGTTCCTTGTTGGAACATCTTTTATTTACTTGCTGGGATATAATTATATTGCTATGTTATCTTAATGCAACTATATACTTGGTAAAGGGTGGAAGGCTCGACTTCTCGCCTAGTGTTTTGTTCCACTCTTGCCGCCCTAGTTTCCGTCATATCGGTGTTATGTTCCCGGATTTTGCGTTCCTTACGCGGTTGGGTTATAATGGGAACCCCTTGACAGTCCACCTTGAATAAAACTTCTCCAGCAATGCCCAACCTTGGTTTTACCATTTGCCACCTAGCCTTTTCCCTTGGGTTTCACGGACTCAAGGGTCATCTTATTTTAAACCCCCCCCCTGGGCCAGTGCTCCTCTGAGTGTTGGTCCAACCTAGAGCACCGTGCGGGGCCGTCCCTTGGCAACTTGGGTTACGTTGGCTCCCGTACGCTTAGCTTATCCGGTGTGCCCTGAGAACGAGATATGTGCAGCTCCTATCGGGATTTGTCAGCACAGCGGGTGGTGTTGCTGGACTTGTTTTACCATTGTCGGAGTTGTCTTGAATTACCGAGATGCCGAGTCTGATCGGAACATCTTGGGAGGAGGTCTATTCCTTCGTTGACCGTGAGAGCTTGTCATGGGCTAAGTTGGGACTCCCCTGCAGGGATTGAACTTTCGAAAGTTGTGCCCGCGGTTATGGGCAGATGGGAATTTGTTAATGTTCGGTTGTAGATAACTTGAACCTTAACTTAATTAAAATGAATCAACTGAGTGTGTTACCTTGATGGCCTCTTCTCGACGGAGTCCGGGAGGTGGACACGGTGTTGGAGTAATGTTTGTGTAGGTTGTTCTCTAGTTTCTCGCTCGTGCTTTGCCTCCTCTTCTCGCTCTCTTTTGCGAATAAGTTAGCCACCATACTTGCTAGTCGCTTGCTGCAGCTCCACTCATATTTTACCTTGCCTTACCTATAAGCTTAAATAGTCTTGATCGCGAGGGTGCGAGATTGCTGAGTCCCTGTGGCTCACAGATTACTATTACACCAGATGCAGGGCCTGATGATTCCGCTCCAGGAGACGCGTACGAGCTCAAGTGGGAGTTCGACAAAGACTCTCAACGATACTATGTTTCCTTTCCCGATGATCAGTAGTGGTGCCCAGTTGGGGGTGAACGGGACCATTGTCGCATGTTGGGTTCTCTTTTATTTTGGCGCCGTAGTCGGGCCTTGAGTGTTTGGATGATGTAATGTTATTTATGTACTTGATTGACGTGGCGAGTGTAAGCCAACTATGTTATCTCCCCTTTATTATTTACATTACATGGGATGTTGTGAAGATTGCCTAACTTGCGACATATGCCTTCAATGCGATTATGTCTCTAAGTCGTGCCTCGACACGTGGGAGTTATAGTCGCATCGAGGGTGTTACAAAACTCCTCCCATTTAGCTTCATATGCAATGATTTACATTCTGCTGCTATACTCTTAGAATTGCTTGTGTAGGTTGATTGCTTGACTTGTGTTAAGTTGTTAAAATCTGCCAAGACATAAAATTGGGAAAAGGCTAGATTTTTATTTGGTAAAGTAGTCTAATCACCCCTCCCCCCTCTAGACATACTTTCGATCCTACACATCTGCGATGCGAGTGGCTGCGTCGATGAAGGTTTCCATGAAAGACTGAAATTGAAGCTTCTTGGTGTTTGCCACCAAAAGATCTTTCAGCTTCTCTTCCTTGGCGTCCTTACAATGAACATGGACGAGTGATAGAGCCACATCAGCACCACAACGATCAGCTGACTTCTTCCATGCCTGCACTCGGTCAGGGATGTCGTTGAGTCAAGTCAACAGCGACTCGAGGTTGTTCAGAAGCACATCCTCTGGTCACAGCTCCTTATATATCTGCGTCAATGCAACTTTCAGTCGAGCGACATAGTCGAGGACATTGGCGAGGCGAGACTCTAGTCGCAGCATGTTCATGGCAGCTTCATCCTTGACAGGAGACTTGATGGGGTCCAGTCATGTCTCGAACCGCCCGGTTTCCTCTTCGAAGTTCTGACAGAATTCTGCATGGAGTGAAAATAGTGAATTGGCGGCAGCGTTGTGAAGAAATTTTTCGATCCAGTCGGACGAGGGAAAATACCTTCAAGCATGAGGAACATCTTCTTGGTGAGACCACCCAGATAAGCTTCTAGTTCATCCCTCTTCCGAGTGAGAACATCCACTTTGTCAGCCAAGGCCACCTTCTCCTCCTTCAGCTGCACAGCTTCTTTCTTCGCCTCGTCAACAGCAGTTTTTAGCTTGGCGTTCTCCTCTTCCAACTTTCCAACTAAAGCCAGCTTCCTGTCAGTAAGTTCAGTCTTCTCACGCATCGTCTTCTGCGCCGCCACCACATCAAGGTCCTTCTGCTCCAAAGCCTGCTTCATTTTGTCTAAAGAAATAATATTCCCCAAACGAGCTTGGAGTTGACGATTTTTCACTATGCACATCTGTTCGAGTGGAATCACTCGGTTCAAAGGGATGGAAAGGAAAAAAATGACAATGCGAGTAGTCAGCAAGTTGTTACCTCCCATGATAGCTACTTCATCCTGAGCTTTCTTCAGGTTCTCCTTGGCAAGATCCAGGTCGAGCTTGACTTGGATCTTCTCCTTCTCCAAATCAGCATACATGGTCCTAAGTTCACAAGATTTTTGCAATGAACAGAAAGACAAATCAGTCGATGGAAACAAAGATCAGCTATTTCTGAATGAAAAATGCAAGATCAGATTGTTATAGCAAAAAGTTCTAAGACCGTTGCCGAGTCAAACATCCAACAGCAGTCTCGGGGACTACACCCAATGGCTGCACTCAGTGTGCTCCCACTGGTTCGATTTCCCACTTGGCATGGTCCGCCCAGCCCAAGTGGAAGGAGTAAAAAAACATCATTGTTCGTTCTCATACCACCGCCGACTGCCCGCAGTCGGCCGCGGTCTCGGGGACTACACCTAGTGGGTGCACTTAGCGTGCCCCCATTGGATCAGTTCCCACTCGGCACGACCTATCCAGACCGAGTGGAAGTTCTACAAACAGACATTTCATCAAAGACCCCCGCCGAATCAAACATTCGACGGTGGTCTCGGGGACTACACCCAGTGGGGGCACTTAGCATGCCCCCATTGGAGCAAGATCTCACCCGACACGACTTGGTCGACTCAAGTGAAAGAGCTACAAAGCAAAAGCTAAACACCCACTGGGTGAACAGATGCAAGGTGCAGACTGACAACTTACGAATAATAAAGCAGTAGTTTTCAGGTAGCATATCCTAATAGAGCAAGGATCGAGTTGGAAAATCAATCAAAAATCAACTTACAATCCCACTTACTCAGACATTAGCTTGGAGAGCAGAGCTGGCATCGTAGACGGCCTTGCTGGTGTCATACACCACCTTCAGTCGGTCCATCATCACGCCCGCCTGGATCATGGCTTCCTTGGCAACTCCTACTTGGTCCTTCGGACTGTGATGCAATGCAAACTGAGTGGATAAAGGAACCGATGACATAGCTGGTGGAGTTGGAGCTTGAGGTTGTTCAATCGGGCCAGAAGTCTGAGTAGTCGACGCCGAAGGCCGATCGGTCGACAGAGGATCGGCAAAAGAGACAGTAGCCCGTACAGGATCATCAAGTTGATGAACTACAGGCTCAGATGCCAGGCGAGGTACTTTGCTCGCGGGCACCCTCCTGCTCAAAGTCCTACCCCTTCTCCCTGTAATCCTTTGAGGCACTTCTTCATCATCATCGTCGTCTGGAAGCTGGATAAAATTTGTCGGTACTGGAAGACACTCGACTGTAAGATTCCAGTCGTCCATCAAAACAGTTGGCAGAGTAAAAGCACGATCGTGGAATTATACCTGCCCAAGAGGTCGCCGCATCCGCGGTCTCCGCATCACCTCGCTCCTCGTCGACGTCCATGGAAGTTGCACAAGTAGCAGCGCTGAAAGTTCCAAATCTCACTCGGTTAAGAAAGTAAGGAAGTTCGCAATGGAAACGTAAGACAAACAAAAGAAACACTTACGCTGAAGCAACAGGCATGGCCACCTTGATCCTGGGCAGGGCCTTCTGGGGCTTCGGTGGGACAACTTTGGCCTGCTTCGCGGCCTTCTCCGATGGCTCTCGGGTCGAGGTCTGAGCGCGCTTCGGAATTTTTGCACTTGGCGGAACTGCTTTGCCGTGCCTTCCCGTGGGATCCTGCGACTGCTTGAAGCGTCGTTCAGAGCGGGGTAGCGAGTCGACTTCCTCACTGCTGCTAGAGTCCTCGCTGTCATCTTCACCAATCAGCGCTTTCACCATCACTCTCCACTCCCTCATGGTGCTGCTCCCCATTCGGCATCGAGTACATCTTGCTGAAAATCTACAAGGTACAAGTTGTAATTAAATATCAGTCGGATTCAAGAACAATCGCGTGTTGAAAAAGAACACTCGGTAAAACATGCCTGACCTCTTCTGGAGCATTGTTGACGTCGAATGGAAAAATCCTCCTGGCTCCATGAGGGTTGTCCTTATTCCCAGTGATGCTTCGCAACCACTGAGCCACCGTCTCTCGGAGACCTCCTCCGGGTGGACCTGAGCGGTGTCTTCGGTGCCCAAGTACATCCACATCAGGTGGTCACGAGCTTGGAGAGGCTGGATACGTCGACCGAGGAACACCTCTAGTAGATCCATGCCGGTCACACCCTCCCGGACTAATGCAACGACCGCGTCGACTAAAAGAGACACCTCACCTTTCTCTTCTGCGGTTACAATCAGTGAAAAAGGCCGACAGAGTCTCTCCATAGTGAAAGGGGGGAGGCCGGTCGACTGACCAGGAGTGGGGATATCCTTGCAGTAGAACCAAGTTGACTGCCATCCCCTGACTGACTCGGGAAAGGTCATGGGGGAGTACTTCTACCTCTCATCTGGATCACGTGCGTCTTTTCATCGCTCGGGTTAGCCTTCTTCACCGACTAAGAACAGCAAGTGAAGATGTGTTTGAATAGGCCCCGGTGTGGCTGGCACCCCAAGAAGTTTTCGCACATTGAGATGAACTCAACGAGATACGAGATCATGTTGGGAGGAAAATGGTGGATCTGGGCACCGAAGAAATTCAAGAAACCCCGAAAGAATGGATGCACGGGCAAAGAGAAACCACGCTCGACATGGGTGGTGAGAAGGACACGCTCACCCTCGCGCAGCTGGGGCTCGGATTCTCCCTCGGACAGCCTCCAGGACCCATGGGCGATCAGGTCATCGACGACAAGGTTCTCTAGATCTTCCTTCACGGTGGAACGGATCCAGTCCCCCTGGATCCAACCAGGCGGCACACCGGACCGCGATGTTGACCCCATCGTCGTCTTCTTGCCCTTTGCTGTTGTCGCCTTCTTCGCGCGCTCAACGGCTTCAGTCTTGTCCTTCACCATGGTGGCGGAGCTCGAGCGAGTCAGGTAGAGGGGCGAAGAGTAGGGAGATGCGAGATGGAGAAGAAGAGAGAAAGGGGAACGAATGGGATGCACAGTGCCTCGCATCAGCAACGACGTGTTTTATGGACCCGCTTCCTAGTGGCTGACCTGTGGGCCCGAGCAATCTTATCACATCTCGCAATAGGCGCTAGCTCGATACGCGGCGAAAAAGGCGATGCGAAGATCAATGAGTCCCTATCTACTCGCTCCGCTTACTGCGCCACGGCCGTCCCGCATGCTTCTCCAAAATTTTGAATCCCGTGAGATCCAGGTACCACGGAGCATTCAATCACACTGAAGATATCAAATCCCAATTCACTCAAAGATCTGCAGCATAATTCACTCGGTGATTTGAGAAGCCGGAATCGATCAAGGCGACTGATGCAGGGTTAAAGTACCAGTATGCTTTCAAGACCTTGGTGAAATGCCTCTGAAGCATTGAACCGAGTCAGAACCAATTTCAACCCTTCCTCACTCAGTCCTCAATACATTCGGGGGCTAATGACGATGACATGTACCTAGGGTAGAATTATAGGCCTGACCGAGACACCCTACCCAAGGACACTGCCCTAGAGTCAAGGACATACGAAGTTCTACAGAAGATACCAACTGAAATCACCCTAAAGTATAATCCACTCGACGGAAGATTCCACTCGGATATCCCAATTACACTCGACCATATAAAAGAATCACTCGGAGCGCAGGAGGCCTACAGTCACCCCAGGATGGCAACGGTCACGCATTCACTCCGTAGTCATAAAGATCATTAAATAGCAGGTGTTACCAGTAATGCCCCAATCTGAACTCACATTGAACCCTTTGCAACCGAGGGCTGGAAGGGCCTGGCGCACTCTATATAAGCCACCCCCTCCTATGGCACAAGGGTTCACATCCCCTGTAACTTCAACACACATCCAGTCGACCAGCCTCAGTGGCACCGAGACATAGGGCTTTTACCTCCTCTGAGAGGGGCCTAAACTAGTAAACCTGTGTGTACAATCTCGCCGTAGCTAGGATCCTGCCTCCTCCTACGCACCCCCTACTCTTACTATCAGACTCGTTGCCATGACATCGGCCGTCGGATTGGCTCGATCACCCTATAGCAATGAATAGTAGAGACGTTCGTGCCACCGCGCGTAAATCTCGTGCCCCGTCGAGGGTATTTTCGTCATTTTGCATCGTGGGGTATAAAAAGGGCCCGCTCCCGTGGGGATAACCCTAGCCGCCCCTCCTCCCGCACTTGCGCCCCTCCTCCTGCCCCCCTCGCAACACCACCCTCCTAGCCTCGCCTCTTCCTCCCTCCTCCTCAGGCGCCTCCTCCCTTCTCCTCAGGCGCCGCCCTCTCATCTTCCCCCCGGCCCTAGCGCCGCCACCACTGCCTCCTTCCCCGCTATCGCCTGACCTCCTCCTCCCACCCCTATCCCCTTCATGTCGTTCCTCCTCCTCTCGTGTCGTTCCCCTCCCCTAACGCCTAACCCTAGAAACGGATGAGGAGTCTGCTCTGGGTCATGTGTCGCTGGGAGGATATCTGGTGATACGGCCCAGAAAATGCTCCCGTGCTCCAGATCACGTTCGTGCGTCCGATCTAGACTGTAGGAACAGGATGAAGCAGGCTCACGTCCTTCTCAAAAATGTACAGCGACACCTTTGGTCATTCAGCAATTCACGGACAAGTACATACCTGTTCCATCCTGTGCGACTCTGCGCTGCTACTTTTTCTCTTTTCTTCTTATTTTTTGCGGGTCTACTATTTCTCTTTTCTTCGCCGCTCCGTCAAAAAAAGAAGAGAGAGAGAAGGACATTTCCCCGCCGCCGCCGAACACATCGAGCATGCCCCAACGCCGCCGCCCACCATCTTGTACTCTTGTGAATTTGTGGATTACAAGACAAAGATATCAACAGGTGGAGCACCTTTATTTTGTGAAGTGCTTTTGTTTCCAGTAATCTTTTGATTATATGAATGTATTCCCAGTACTTGCCTTGTGATCAGATAGTGCTCATGATTGTTGTATTAGCTTTGTCTTGCTAAAGTCTTCAGGACAGTGAGCAAGGCAAACATATGTGAATACATTTTTCTTTGTTTATAATTATTGAGCTCCTTATTCTGGAAGAGGCAAATAGATGTGAATACATTCTCTTTTGTTTATAATTATTGAGCACCTTATTTTGGAAAGAGAAAAGTATGTTTTGGTCCCTCAAGTTCCCAAAAAGTAAACGAGAAATTGGTCTTCACTTTCTTCTCCCAGGAGAAACGGCGACGGTTGCTTATCCTTGGTGAACACTAGCAAGGCTACAGTTTCCAAACCTCTCCATCCGCTGCTCCGGCGGTGAATGGAGGGGGCGTGTGCTCTCTTTCCTCTCCTGGTTTGTTCAATTAGGTAGGGCTAGGTTTTCGTCTAGTGGCGTCGGAGTGGTGAGGACGACGCCACGTCGAATAAATTGTCTCCGGTCCTTTCTTCACCACGACCATACTCTCCAAGGCGACGTCGATGGGCCAGTGGTCTTGTTTGCTTGCCACCCAATCGGGGCAGCGAGCTTTGTTTATTTCCTTGTGGCTGATTGTTGCTCTTTTACCAAACAACGAAGTCAGTGGGGAAGAGATGGTGGTTCTGGTGCAAGACTATTGGTCCGTGTGTGGCGGTTCTAGTGTTCTTCCCCTTCTCCGGCAGTGGGAAGCGGCGGAGCCGGATCTGGGTCATCATGGGGACAATCCCCGACCGACATGCCACAACGACAAGTGCCTCGTTGCAAGCATCGGGCCTGTTCATCGGCTCACGAAGACTCATTGGAGATGGTGGTGGCCTGGATTTGGGGCTGTTGGAGGCTTGCCTCAATTTCCGACGTGAGTCACGACGACGCTGGGAGTTGGCGGCGGCTACATAATTAATTGTTTGCAGGGACATTGAATGAACATTTTGTTTTTAATCCTTTTATTGGGGTTCCTTTTGCATAGTTTCCAGGGCTATGGTCTTTTCTTGATCTCTTCTGTAGTTCCGTGTATGTTTGTATTTGTACCAAGTATATTGTTCAATAATGATACACGGTTTTCCTAAAAAAAAGTTCTCAAAAAAGTATAGACTTGATCCCTCAAGATTTTTTGGTATTCATTTGGTCCCTCAAGTCTCAAAAACGGATAAGTTTAATCCTAAACCAGATTTTGAGCACGTTGACCGGGTTTGACTGCCACAAAACCGCTCGATGAATAGTAAATTGAAAAAAAAACTTTAAAAAATCTGAAATTTTTTGGGGTCCAGTATGCTTACATGATGAATAGTAAATTTAAAAAATGCATGATGAATAGTAAATTTAAAAAATCCATTTTCGTGGTCTTTCGACACTCGAGGAGATCGTGACAAAAAATGCATGATGAATAGTAAATTTAAAAAATTCTATTTTTTTTTAAAAAAACTGGAATTTTGTAGCGTCCAATATGCTTACATGCGCAAGGTGCGACCAAATTTGGTGGCACCTTGCACATGTAAGCATATTGTTCATTATGCGTTTGGTGGCGGTCAAACCCGGTCAACGTACTCGAAATCTGGTTTACGACCAAACTTATCCGGTTTTGAGACTTGAGAGGTCAAATATATACCAAATAAATTTGTGGGACCAAGTCACTTTTTGGAAACTTGAGGGACGAAAAACATATTCTTTTTTTTCTTCTGGAAAAGGGATTAGCATGTCAGCACTCAAATCTCTTCTTTGCATTCCAGTGAATGAATGTGTTGCAGAAAACAAATTATGTACATGAACTTGGAGTGTCCTCCTAATAATGTAGTGTAAATTAGCTTAATCTGGCCCTTTAGGATGTTGGCAAGGAGCAAACCGAACCCACCAGGATGCCCAGTTCAGTACATAATCTTTTTTTCCTTCTAAGAATCAGTACAGAATCTTCTTTTAGTACGGAATCTGTTGTTGAAACGTTAAGATTAGTTGTTACTTTGCAAGGCCTGATGGGGGCAAGACGCAAATATACCAAGGGGGTGTATGTAAAAAAATAAGTGAGTTGATCCTATCCCTACACATAGATCCAACACACCATGAGGCATTGGAGCATAGTATCATGAGAGGCACCGTAGCACTGGATATTTTCCCGCGTGCCGCCTCCGCCGCCGGCTAGCTCCTCCTCCGCGTCGAGGCCAGGCAAGACTGAGCGCGGGCCACAGAGATGCGAGGTTGCTAAGCTGTCCGCGGTGTCCATCCATCTGCGGCGCCGTCGCCGTCGTGCTCCCGTCGAGAGATGCTCGAGCGCCGGGAGAGGAATCCACGTCTGCTCCTGCTCGACCGCTTCTAAATCGAGGGACACCTGCTTCTGCTCGCTATGGAGGCCGCTGCTCTGATCCGACCCTGCATCATGTAATGAGCGGCCTGCAGGTATCTCATTTTTGCTACGTTGTTGTGTGCCTTCTTTGTCTGGTCTCATTCGTGGGCCGTTACTTTTTTTTAAAAAGGATGATGACCCTGGCCTCTGCATTTGGGAGATGCATGCGGCCACTTTATTGATTATTCTCGATGACCTTACAAAGTATTATCAACAATATATCTAAATCCACCATCTTGGCAACATATGCCGCTACTCCTATCCATATGATGAAGGGATGCTAGCTGGGCCACTACCCAAACCACTCACCTAAACCTAACATCAAAAACCAGAAGCTCCAGCCGAGCCACATACCGGGTCTGGGGCACAATCCGGTCAAACACACCCGTGTGTCGTCGCAGCCATCTTCCACAGGTCCGTCTTTAGATTATATTGAGGCCTCTACCTTATCTGGCCACTCTGCCATCGACATCACCATGACGCCAGATAGCTACCTCCTCCTGCGCGAGTCCATCTCCGCGCATCGGACGCCGAATCTCCACAGCGCCATTCCGCCGATCTCCGCCGCCATCAATGTGTGAGATGAAGTACCACTCCACCACGACAGGTACAAGATAAGGAAGTGCGAGGTCCCCATCGAAAACACGGCCGGACGGGCCACCACCGCGGGCTGTTACTATAAAGTGATTATTTACACAATAACTAATCGTGTATCTGCTATGCTGCTTGTTAGCTACTTCCTTCATTCCAAAATAGATGACTCAACTTTGTACTAACTTTAATATAAATTTTATACAAAATTGGGTCATCTATTTTGAAACGGAGAGAATACCTGTTAAGAAAGTTTTTCACTTCACAGCAAACTGTTCTGCTAGCCAATCTCCTACGAGTTGGATTGTTATGACCGGCATATTAGGGGCTATCCCATTTAGTTCTGGCCAAGTCTAACTTATCGTTATTAGGGGCTTAGCCCAATTAGCTTAGTATGGGGATTATATAAACTCGTATAAGGATCTGTTTTGAAATTAAGTAAGAAGCAATCATATTTGTTTGGCTTCCTTAGGGAGCCAGGAGACCTAGCCTAATCGCTTCCCCCCTTGCGCCCCCCTCTTAGCGGCCACCTCCTCGCGCACGATGGCACCCAGCAGCCGGCGGCCGCAAGTTTGTCCACGACCAGCTCCCTCTTTCCCCTACAACCTCTGGCCTAAACCCAGTAGAACCCTAGTTTCTACCAGTTTGGTATCAGTTAGCTTCGATTCGATCATGTCTTGCCCGCTGCCAACCCCGTCGCTTCCGCTGCCGAACGCCACCACCGCGTCGCTGGCCCTCTCCACCGTGCAGCTGCCCTTCCCATCCGCGCCGCTGCTCTCCACTTTCGGCGCCGCCGCCGTTCAGATGCCGACGCCCTCCATCGTGCCGCCAGCAGCCGCCTGCACCCTGGAGGAGGTCACCAAGGTCCTCAACGACCTCGTCGCTGCCGTCCAGGGGATCCGGCTGTACCTGGCCAGCCCCACAGGCCACCGCCGCCCCTGCCGCCGCCATCGGGCTGCCGCCCTGCCGTGGTACTCGCCGCACGTAGCGGCCTCCGCGGCGTTCGCTGGGCTGCTGTAGCCGCCGCCTGCCACCACCCCGCAGTGGCCGTCGTGGCCGGCGGCGGCTCTCGCCGCGCCTCCCGCGCCCACCACCCCATCCGGCAACCGTCGTGGCTACCGTGGCCGCTGCAGCTGCCATCCACCGCCACCACCGCCCTGCCCTGGCTGCAGTGGCAGCCACCGGTCCTGGCGGCCTCCGCCACGCCCGGTGCTTCACCGCAGCAGCTGCAGCAGCCACCGCCGGTCAGCTCCGTCCCCGCATCGACCATGTCGGCAGGAGTCCCGGTCCACTAGGTCCGGTTCCTGTCCTCGCCGTCCCCGCATCCGACTTGGTTGACCGAGTCGTCGTCTCAGCCGGTCTACATGCTGGCCTCGGGACCGCCGCATGTGCCATCACAGCAGGTGCAGTACGGCGGGTCCTCCAGCTTCGCGGGCCCCTACGTTGGCCTCGACGCGCTGCCGTTCCACGGGAGGGGGGGAGGGGGCCTGTGATCACCGACCCGGTGCCGCTGCTCCGCACCGCCGAGCGTACCCTCACGGCAGTCATACCCAGACGGCGCCGCGCTTCGCCAAGCTCGCCTTCGCCACCTACGACGGCACCGAGGACCCCCTCAACTAGCTTAATCAATGTGACAAGTTCTTCCGAGGGCAATGCACGCTCGTGTCGGACCGCACCTGGCTCGCTTCATATCACCTCCGAGGCGCCTCACAGGCTTGGTATTACGCTCTCGAGCAGGACGAGGGCGGCATGCCTTCATGGGAGCGTTTTCGCGAGCTCTGCCTCCTTCGCTTCGGGCAGCCGATACACGGGAGCCGGCTGGCGGAGTTGGGCCGTCTCCCCTTCACCTCCACGGTGCAGGACTTCACCGACCGCTTTCAGGCCCTGGCGTGCCATGCGCCCAGCGTGACGGCTCCCGGCGGACCGAGCTCTTCGTCGGCGGTCTGCCGGATCATATTCATGTGGACGTGGAGCTGTAGGGACCCCAAGACCTCTAGACGGCCGTGTACTCTGCTCGCGCGTTTGAGCGCTGCACGGTGGCCATCCAGCAGGCATCACCATCCTGGGTCGCTGGGCCGCCACCCTGGCCGGACGTTCCCGCACAGGGTCGGCCTGCTCAGGCTTCCGCAGCACCCCTCGGCGCCACCGAGGCGCGCCCGTTCCGATGGCTCGCCCCGGCCGAGCAACTCGAGCGTCGCCGCCAAGGGTTGTGCTTCAACTGCGATGAGCCCTACATGCCCGGCCACGACTCTTCTACCTGGAGGCTGCGGACTACATTGAGAAGGACGCCGCCGCCGCTAGGCTCGGCGACCTGCCCGCCCCAGCTGCCGCGGAGGTGTTTGGCGACGGTTGATCACCTCGAGGAGTTCCGCAAGCGCTTCCCCGCCTTCCAGCTCGAGGACGAGCTATTTGTGCAGGCGGGGAGAAATGTTATGACCGGCATATTAGGGCTTAGCCCAATTAGTTGTGGCCCAGTCTATCTTATCATTATTAGGGGCCGCCGCCGCCGCTGGGCTCAGCGAACTGCCCGCCCCAGCTGCCGCGGAGGTGTTTGGCGACGGTTGATCACCTCGAGGAGTTCCGCAAGCACTTCCCCACCTTCCAGCTCGAGGACGAGTTGTTTGTGCAGGCGGGGAGAAATGTTATGACCGGCATATTAGGGCTTAGCCCAGTTAGTTGTGGCCCAGTCTATCTTATCGTTATGAGGGGCTTAGCCCGATTATCTTAGTAGGAGGATTATATAAACTCGTGTAAGGATCCGTTTTGGAATTAAGTAAGAATCAATCATATTTCCTCAACTTTCTTAGGAAGCCGGGAGACCTAACCCTAGCCACCGCCTCCCCTGCGCTATCTCCCTCTCAGCCGCCGCCTCCTCGCGCACGCCGGCGCCCAGCCGCCGCCGGCCGCGAGTTCGTCCACGACCAGCTCCCTCTTTCCCCTACAACCCCCGACCTAGACCCGGTAGAACCCTAGTTTCTATCATGGATAAATTATGCTAGACATACATTATTAATTTTACAGACTTTTGCGGATAATTGTTAATTTTGTTGTTGCCGTGCAGATATTGTTACTGAACATTTTGTTACCTGCGAAAATCCTGATTATCAACAAAGCTTATTGAAAGCACTGTCATCTGTGAGTGTGGATTTGATTCATTTTAGCTTACAGTGGCATGTCAAAATTTCTGTAGGTTATGACATACCAAAAATATGGAAGATTCGGATATTGTGCCAGCACCTGAGCTCATTGAAGTGCTTTTCATAACTGCGAAGGACAGGTTGATCATTGGGTTGAGTGATATCTCAGGCTTATGATTGATAGGCTCCGTCGAGCAGAGAAGCCATATCTGAAATCTCTCCTTGTACAAGTGGTAGGAAATGTGCATGTTCCCCTTCTCTATTTGTTCCAAAACATGCTCCCCAGCAAAGGTCTATCATAGTCTGTATGATTTGATTTTGCTATTTTTAAGCCTTTCTGTATCAGTTGTGTACAAGTAATGTTGTCTGTCACCGCAGAGTAGATTTTTTAGTAGTACTTAAAAATAGACGATATCCAAGTGTAATGCTAATCATAAATTATCAACTTAAAATGTATTTCGCGGCCTGGTTTGGCAACCCTGCACTGTTCACTATTGGCTTGCAACAGAAAAAAACATTTTCAAAATACAGTGCCTCAATTGGAGGTGCCTCAACTTGTCCTGCGTGATCAGTTTAGTGCCTAAAAAATTATAAAATACGTGAAACTAGTGCTTGAACTTGTCTGTCCATGCAAATACGGTGCCTTCATTCGTATCCAGACTTACGTCCAGCCCATGTGGCGTACAAACGTGATGGTGGCCCACCTGTCAGTGGCTAAGAGGTGCTGGGTGGCCTGCACATGAGATTTTTTTTACAGAAACTGTCTCATTTTTTATTTAATCAATAGAAAAGCCTTAAAAACATAGCGAGAAATAACATGAAAAAAATACTCCATAGAGGGGTATCGAACCAGGCACATCATGTTCAACAATGGCACTATCTGGCCAGCCGGCCAAACTATGCTTCGAATTCAAATCGTAGCTACAAAGCTCTACAAATACAATCCACGTATCGCTCTGCAATTTTCTTCTTTTTATTTTTTCCAAGTTCCTGTTTATCATAACACATAAATTTTCCCATATGAAAAATAGAATTATCAATATGCAAATATTTTATATTTTAAATCTTTTTCCATTTTCATTATTGTGTACTTCGAAGAGGTAGACATAAACTCAATATATGTGGACGTAAATATTTCAACCTATATTAGAAATTATTTTCTAAATTTATGAATCTTCATTCGGGGCCACAAGCACACACAATTATTGTTTATATTCATTGTATTTTTAAATACCCAATTTTAGCAAATTGAGAACATTATATTTTGCAAACTACTCAACTATATTGAAAAATTATTACTGAATAATATTAAATTCTAGAATTATATCAAACATGTAAACCGTGTTTGTAGAAATGTAAGGATAATTTACAACATCATTTTTAACACATATTGAAGTCTTTTAAAAATACATGTTGTATACTTTTTTAACGCACGCCAAACATTTTTCAAAAATGCATTATAAATTTTTAATACATTTGAAACATTTTTCAAAAACATGTTGAACATTTTTCAAATGCACTAACACTTTATTTAAGTTTATGGCAGTTATTTTTTGTTCTTACATTTCTTTTTTCAAATGGTAAAGCTAATATGAAAAATAAAATAAAGAATTTCAAAAGTAAGTGGGCAGACGCATAGGAGCGCCATACGTTTGAGAGGTACATAGCAACCAAAGTGGAATTCTGGAGTACAGTGGCCACTGAGCACATTTTTTCTTGAAAGTTTAAAAACTAGCCAAAAGTTCCATACAAAATTTGAAAATTTCACACAAAAACATATGCATGTGTTCTAAGTGATTTTCAAGTTTTGTTTGAAATTTTGTTATATTATACCCTGCAAAAGAAGACAAATTAGCTGATTTTTGCATGTATTTGTCTTTTTTGTACTCTCACATACGAATACAGAATTTGAAGTAAAGAATCACAGGAATATATTACACTTCTCTGTGTGCATGTACAAAAAATGTCAGAAGTTTTTTAGCTGTAAAAATCCGTTTCTTTGACTTTCAAAAAATGGGCACAATGTGACGGTGCCCGAAAATTACAACGCAATATATAAAGTTCGATCTAGTCTATATCTACTGAGCTCAGTATGGCCTGGTGGACAGCTTGTGCGTGCAACACAAATCGCAAAATTGTGGGGCTTTCCTATATGTTTAAATAAAACATGACCGGGTTTTCTAAAAAAAACCTCATGTTCGGTCCACTCAGCTACTTCCCCGCTCTCAACCACCGACAGGTGGGCCACCGCCATGTTGGCGCAACCACACAGGTTGGACGTACATCTGGTTATGAATGGAGGCACCGTATTTGCACGGTCGGACCAATTCGAGCCCCCGCTTTATGTATTCTATAATTTTAGGCACTAAACTGACCGCGCATGACAAGTTGTGGCACCTCCTACGTATTTAACTCAAACAATTTGCTTCCAAACAGGCGTTTTGTTGTTTTTCTTAGCCTTTCGTAAAGGCCTGAGGTATTGTTGGTTGTTTTTGGTGGGATGTAGATTTATGTATTTTCTTCTTTGTCTGGTCTGAGTAGGGCCTTCAATTGCTGCTCCTCTACTCGGGGAGTGTTGGTGTTTTGTTCCTTTATGTCTATCTAGGTTCCAAGGAAGGTGATATTTAGATTTGTCTTGTTCTACTGACGGCTTATTATGCAGCTGAGCGTTGAATCTAGCTGTGTTCTTAATGAAATATGGCTTTGTTGTGTAGGAGAGGGTTAGGCCTGCTAAGTTTCGAATTGCGTGATGAGTAGTATCCCATGAGATGCTTCATACGTAAGTACTTACGATTTCTAGGCTTCTATGTTGTCGATGATATGTTCCTCTTGATGTCATCTAGAACTTCAGTGAATCACTGAAGATAGTCTTACATCATGTTATATCGAATGAAGTTACTTGAAATTTTTTAAATAACAAATTAACATGTCTTTTTGAGTGTATAACACATTGCTAGAAACATTTCCTTGGAGAAGATAGGGAACTGAAACGCATTACAGTGAATACTAAAATTTACTCGTTGCATCTTTTCTTCTTTTGGTTAGATGTTGAAAAAGGAGTGTGGGGGAGAACATAATGTTTGGGGAACAGTATTGTAGATGATACCTCGCTTGTTGGCCGTTGGCCTGGTAAGCTCTTCTCCTAGCCTTCTTGGCTTCATGTGCCGCCTGATCTTCGTTTTAGGATCTATCCTGGAGCTGTTTTGTTCTTTGTATAGGAAACATTTATTCCTTTTACTGGTAATAGATAAACCGAAACAACTCCTTTTGGGCCATCCAAGAGTCTGAAGTGACCGACGTTGTAATTAACAAATGTACAAAGTTATGCTAAAACCCTCCCAATTTTTTCCATGATAGCTCTTGCTCTAAAATGCACTTTCATGGAGGTTATCAGGGAAAGGTATTTTCTGCTATAGCACTGCATGCTCCGGTGTTGGGTTGCACTTCTGCCTCCATTTGAAGTTGTTCTGAATCCAGGGTTGCTCTTCTTTTTTGTTTACATCATATGCTTCTTTTCATGAGTTGATTATGATTTTTTTACATCATAAGTTGTTCCAAATCCAGGGTTGTTCTAAATATTTCTACTCTTCGCATAATTTATTTGAACTAACTCGGTAAATTGAATTGATATGTGAATTCATGATCCTTTTGTTTCTTCTTGCTAGAAGTTGTGATTTTTGAATTTGCTGTCATTGAGCATATACAAATATGCATTAACATTTGATTGGCTGCTATAGAAAAAGTATGTTCCCAGAAAATTCCTTAAGATGTAATAAAAACTACATATTTAGAATATCAATTTGTACTATTGCTTCTAATGAATGGCATGAAAGATTTAGAAAATCAGCCTACACTATTGCTTTATGGGAAACAATATGGTGAACACCCAGTTTATGTCATAAGAATTGGCTGGTTAGAGAAGCTATAATGTTTTATTGAAAGGTAAAAACTAGAATTTATGCAGTAAAAATATGTTAGCCATGCTTTTTTGTTTTGTAATTCATGATTTGCTGGAGAGCTCGGTAGGTAGTTTCATTGTTGTCAGCTCATTTCATGTTCTGGATCTTGCCAGGTTTGATTATGTCTCGGATTGGAGCAGCGACACAAGTAAGGAGAGGTTGTTGCCTGTATTGCTGCTGCTCTCATCATCTTGGCTTGCAGGTTACCACCGTCACACAACCGGACGGGGTCTCCTGCCTGTCTGACTCTTTTTCTATAGTGTGGGCTTCTGATCTGGGCCGCTCTAACGGTTGTTCTGTTGGGGAACGTAGTATTCAAAATTTTCCTACGATCACACAAGATCTATCTAGGATATGCATAGCAACAAGAGGGGAGAGTGTGTCTACGTACCCTCGTAGACCGAAAGCGGAAGCGTTTATCAACGCGGTTGATGTAGTTGTACACCTTCACGATCCGTCCCGATCAAGTACCGAACGTACAACACCTCCGCGTTCAGCACACGTTCAGCTCGATGACGTCCTCGTCTTCTTGCTCCAGCAAGAGGGGTGAAGTAGTAGATGAGTTCCGGCAGCACGACGGCGTGGTGACAGTGTTGGTGAAGAACAATCTTTGCAGGGCTTCGCCTAAGCACTACGAAAACTATGATGGAGGATAAACTAGAGGGGACAGGGTTGCCGGCACACGGCTAGGTGTTTCTTGATGTGTCTTGGGTGCTAGCCCTGCCCCTCTATTTATATGTTGAGCCTTGGGGTCGAAACTTGGAGTAAAAGCCTCCACAAAGTCGGTTTCACCCAAAAGGCAAGAGTCCTTCTCGAACTCCACGGCCAGATGCCAGGGTCTCGGGCGTCTGGACCCGGACGCCCGGGACCTTGGCGTCTGGTGATACGTCTCCAATGTATCTATGATTTTTGATTGTTCTATGCTATTATATTATCTGTTTTGGATGTTTAATGGGCTTTATTATACACTTTTATATTATTTTTGGGACTAACCTACTAACCCAAGGCCTAGTGCAAATTGATGTTTTTGCCTACTTCAGTGTTTCGCAAAAAGGAATATCAAACGGAATGAAACCTTCAGGAGAGTTATTTTTGGAACAAACATGATCCAGGGGACTTGGAGTAGATGTCAAGAAAGGAGCGAGGAGGCCACGAGGCAGGGAGGCGCCTGCCCCCCTGGGCGCGCCCCCACCCTCGTGGGCCCCTCACAGCTCCACCGATCGACCTACTTCTTTCTCC
>NC_041384.1:396153646-396182616 GCF_002162155.2 Triticum dicoccoides | reverse complement strand
GGAGCACCACGAAACCCTATTTCCACCGTTGCAACCTTCTGTACCCAAGAGATCCCATCTTGGGGCCTTTTTCGGAGCTATGCCGGAGGGGGAATCCATCACGGAGGGCTTCTACATCAACACCATAGCCTCTCCGATGATGTGTGAGTAGTTTACCACAGACCTTCGGGTCCATAGTTATTACCTAGATGGCTTCTTCTCTCTCTTTGGATCTCAATACAAAGTTCTCCTCGATCTTCTTGGAGATCTATTCGATGTAATTCTTTTTTGCTGTGTGTTTGTCGAGATCCGATGAATTGTGGGTTTATGATCAATATTATCTATGAACAATATTTGATTCTTCTCTGAAATCTTTTATGTATGATTTGTTATCTTTGCAAGTCTCTTCGAATTATTAGTTTGGTTTGGCCTACTAGATTGATCTTTCTTGCAATGGGAGAAGTGCTTAGATTTGGGTTCAATCTTGCGGTGTCCTTTCCCAGTGACAGCAGGGGCAGCAAGGCACGTATTGTATTGTTGCCATCGAGTATAAAAAGATGGGGTTTATATCATATTGCTTGAGATTATCCCTCTACATCATGTCATCTTGCATAATGTGTTATTCTGTTCTTATGAACTTAATACTCTAGATGCATGCTGGATAGCGGTCGATGTGTGGAGTAATAGTAGTAGATGCAGAATCGTTTTGGTCTACTTGTCGCGGACGTGATGCCTATATACATGATCATGCCTAGATATTCTCATAATTATGCACTTTTTTATCAATTGCTCGACAGTAATTTCTTTACCCACCGTAATACTTATGCTATCTTGAGAGAAGCCACTAGTGAAACCTATGGCCCCCGGGTCTATCTTCTATCATATAAGTTTCCCATCTATTTTACTTTGCAATCTTTACTTTCAATCTATATCATAAAAATACCAAAAATATTTATCTTATTATCTCTATCAGATCTCACTCTCGTAAGTGACCGTGAAGGGATTGACAACCCCTTTATTGCGTTGGTTGCGAGGTTCTTATTTGTTTGTGTAGGTTCGAGGTGACTTGTGTGTAGTATCCTACTTGATTGATACCTTGGTTCTCAAAAACTGAGGGAAATACTTACGCTACTTTGCTGCATCACCCTTTCCTCTTCAAGGGAAAACCAACGCAGTGCTCAAGAGGTAGCAGAAGGATTTCCGGCGCTGTTGCCGGGAAGATCTACGCACTAGTCAAGACATACCAAGTACCTATCACAAACTCTTATCCCTCGCATTACATTATTTACCATTTGCCTCTCGTTTTCCTCTCCCCCATTTCACCCTTGCCGTTTTATTTGCCCTCTTTTTCCATTCGCCTCTTTTTACTTGCCCCTTGTTGCCTTCATGTCTGAAATTGGGGAGGTTATCGTTAATAAAGATAGTGGTAATAACATGGAAAACGTCGATGCTTTTGATTATCCTCATAAAGAACCAACTATTTTCCATACTAAAAAGTTTTGGATCGGTAGTGGTAATATTATTGGAAAAGGAGTTATTCAAGATTTATTTACTTGTGTCAGTGCTTTACCTACTATGGGAGGGTCTATTCTCCATAGAACTAGTAGTTTTGCGGATGCTATATCTTTGCTCATAGTTGAACTTGAAATACAATTTATTCATATGCACCCTTGCATCCAAAGGATTTTTCTAGAATTTTCTAATATTGAGCATTCTTATGTTAAGCGAGCAGCTACCATCTTTTTAGCTAATGAGTTCAGATTCATAATAAAAGAAGCCAATGAAATTTTTGCGCATTATAGGGTGGACGCCGGCCGTCCTCCCATAGAAGCAATCCTTTTTTATCAAGAATACATAATGCGCTTACGATCTTTAGATAATGTTGCTTTTAATGAAAACCTTAGAAAAAAGGTTCCTGCCGACATTCAAGTTGACAGGATGAACTTAATAATAATTTTGCCATCCAGAATAATGGGATAGGTTTTTCTCTTGAACAAAGGCTCATGACTTTTTGCCAAAAGAATGCTTATAATGATGAATTGGTTGTGCAATATGAGGGGCCAATGGAGGAATCAATACCTCCCGAGCTTGATTTTGGGGACTTTTGTCCCATTAAATTTAGCCCTTTCTATTACATTTCTTGCCACAAAGAAAACTTGCCGCTGAACGTAGGGAGTATGAGATGATTTTTCGTGATTTTCCCTATCATTATCATGGTAATACCTAGATCTATTCTTGTTTTTATGCCTAGCTAGGGGCGTTAAACGATAGCGCTTGTTGGGAGGCAACCCAATTTTATTTTTGTTTCTTGCTTTTTGGTTCTGTTTAGTAATAAATAATTCATCTAGACTCTATTTAGATGTGGTTTTATGATTTTAATTAGTGTTTGTGCCAAGTAGAACCTTTGGGAAGACTTGGGGGAAGTTTTTGCGATCTTGCTGTAAGAAACAGAAACTTTGGCGCTCAAGAGATTTAATGCCATTTTTTACTGGAGAGCGAGATTAGGTTGATTCTTTTTGCAGATGATTAATAGACAAATTCCTCACGACCACCAGTTTATTTCAGAATTTTTAGGGTTACATAATTACTCGAAACCTACAGATTACTACAGACTGTTCTGTTTTTGACAGATTCTGTTTTTCGTGTGTTGTTTGCTTATTTTGATGAATCTATGGCTAGTATCAGAGGGTATGAACCATAGAGAAGTTGGAATACAGTAGGTTTAACACCAATATAAATAAATAATGAGTTCATTACAGTACCTTAAGTGGTGGTTTGTTTTCTTATACTAACGAAGCTCATGAGATTTTCTGTTGAGTTTTGTGTTGTGAAGTTTTCAAATTTTGGGTAAAGACTTGATGGATTATGGAATAAGAAGTGGCAAGAGCCTAAAACTGGGGATGCCCAAGGCACCCCAAGGTAAAATTCAAGGACAGCCAAAAGCCTAAGCTTGGGGATGCCCCGGAAGGCATCCCCTCTTTCGTCTTCGTCCATCGGTAACTTTACTTGAGGCTATATTTTTATTCACAACATGATATGTGTTTTGCTTGGAGCGTCCTGCATAATTTGAGTCTTTTCTTTTTAGTTTACCACAATCATCCTTGTTGTACACACCTTTTTGGAGAGACACACATGAATCGGAATTTATTAGAATACTCTATGTGCTTCACTTATATCTTTTGAGCTAGATAATTTTGCTCTAGTACTTCACTTATATCTTTTAGAGCACGGTGGTGGTTTTATTTTATAAAAAATATTGATCTCTCATGCTTCACTTATATTATTTTGAGATTCCTTTAGAACAGCATGGTAATTAGCTTTGGCTATAAAATTGGTCCTAATATGATAGGCATCCAAGATTGGTATAAGAAAAACTTTCATAAAAAGGTGCATTGAATACTATGAGAAGTTTGATACTTGATAATTTTTTTGAGATATAAAGATGGTGATATTAGAGTTGTGCTAGTTGAATAGTTCTGAATTTGAGAAATACTTGTGTTGAAGATTGTAAGTCCTGTAGCATGCACGTATGGTAACCGTTGTGTAACAAATTTGAAACATGAGGTGTTCTTTGATTGTCTTCCTTATGAGTGGCGGTCGGGGACGAGCGATGGTCTTTTCCTACCAATCTATCCCCCTAGGAGCATGTGCGTAATGCTTGGTTTTTGATGACTTGTAGATTTTTGCAATAAGTATGTGAGTTCTTTATGACTAATGTTGAGTCCATGGATTATACGCACTCTCACCTTTCCATCATTTCTAGCCTCTTCGGTACCGTGCATTGCCCTTTCTCACCTTGAGAGTTGGCGCAAACTTCGCCGGGGCATCCAAACCCTGTGATATGATACGCTCTGTCACACATAAACCTCCTTATATCTTCCTCAAAACAGCCACCATACCTACTTATGGCATTTCCATAGCCATTCCGAGATATATTGCCATGCAACTTTCCACCATTTCATTTATGACACGCTTCATCATTGTCATATTGCCTTGCATGATCATGTAGTTGGCATCGTATTTGTGGCAAAGTCACCATGCATAATTTATCATACATGTCACTCTTGATTCATTGCCCTTCCCGATACACTGCCGGAGGCATTCATAGAGTCATATTTTGTTCTAGTATCGAGCTGTAATCATTGAGTTGTAAATAAATAGAAGTGTGATGATCATCATTAATAGAGCATTGTCCCAAATAAAAAACGGGGGAAGGCCAAAACAAGGCCCAAAAAGAGAAATAAAAAGGGACAATGCTACTATCCTTTTTTCCACACTTGTGCTTCAAAGTAGCACCATGATCTTTATGATAGAGAGTCTCTTGTTTTGTCACTTTCATATACTAGTGGGAATTTTTCATTATAGCACTTGGCTTGTATATTCCAACAATGGGCTTCCTCAAATGCCCTAGGTCTTCGTAAGCAAGCAAGTTGGATGCACACCCACTTAGTTTCTTTTGTTGAGCTTTCATACATTTATAGCTCTAGTGCATCCGTTGCATGGCAATCCCTACTCCTTGCATTGACATCAATTGATGGGCATCTCCCTAGCCTGTTGATTAGCCGCATCAATGTGAGACTTTCTCCTTTTTTGTCTTCTCCACATAACCCACGTCATTATATTCTATTCCACCAATAGTGCTATATCCATGGCTCGCGCTCATGTATTGCGTGAAAATTGAAAAAAGTTTGAGATTACTAAAGTATGAAATAATTGCTTGACTTGTCATCGGGGTTGTGCATGATGAGAGCATTCTTGTGTGACGAAAATGGAGCATGAACAAACTATATGATTTTGTAGGGATGAACTTTCTTTGGCCATGTTATTTTGAGAAGGCATGATTGCTCAGTTGGTATGCTTGAAGTATATTTTTATGTCAATATTAAACTTTTGTATTGAATCTCTCGGATCTGAATATTCATGCCACGATAAAGAAAATTACATTGATAATTATGCTAGGTAGCATTCCACACCAAAAATTCTGTTTTTATCATTTACCTACTCGAGGACGAGCAGGAATTAAGCTTGGGGATGCTTGATACGTCTCCAACGTATCTATAATTTTTGATTGTTCCATGCTATTATATTATCTGTTTTGGATGTTTAATGGGCTTTATTATACACTTTTATATTATTTTTGGGACTAACCTACTAACCCAAGGCCCAGTGCAAATTGCTGTGTTTTGCCTATTTCAGTGTTTCGCGGAAAAGGAATATCAAACAGAATCCAAATGGAATGAAACCTTCGGGAGAGTTATTTTTGGAACAAACATGATCCAGGGGACTTGGAGTACACGTCAAGAAAGGAGCGAGGAGGCCACAAGGCAGGGAGGCACACCCACCAACCTCGTGGGCCCCTTGTAGCTCCACCGACCTACTTCTTCCACCTATATATATCCATATACCCCGAAAACATCTAGGAGCACCACGAAACCCTATTTCCACCGCTGCCACCTTTTGTACCCAAGAGATCCCATCTTGGGGCATTTTCTGGAGCTCTGCCGGAGGGAGAATCAATCACGGAGAGCTTCTACATCAACACCATAGCCTCTCCGATGATGTGTGAGTAGTTTACCGCAGACCTTCGGGTCCATAGTTATTAGATAGATGGCTTCTTCTCTCTCTTTGGATCTCAATACAAAGTTCTCCTCGATCTTCTTGGAGATCTATTAGATGTAATTCTTTTTGCGGTGTGTTTGTCGAGATCCGATGAATTGTGGGTTTATGATAAATATTATATATGAGCAATATTTGATTCTTCTCTGAAATCTTTTATGTACGATTTGTTATCTTTGCAAGTCTCTTCAAATTATCAATTTGGTTTGGCCTACTAGTTTGATCTTTCTTGCAATGGGAGAAGTGCTTAGCTTTGGGTTCAATCTTGCGGTGTCCTTTCCCAGTGACAGGAGGGGGAGCAAGGCACGTATTGTAGTGTTGCCATCGAGGACAAAAAGATGGGGTTTATATCATATTGCTTGAGTTTATCCCTCTACACCATGTCATCTTGTCTAATGCGTTACTCTGTTCTTATGAACTTAATACTCTAGATGCATGCTGGATAGCGGTCAATGTGTGGAGTAATAGTAGTAGATGCAGAATCGTTTTGGTCTACTTGTCGCGGACGTGATGCCTATATACATGATCATGCCTAGATATTCTCATAATTATGCACTTTTTTATCAATTGCTCGACAGTAATTTCTTTACCCACCGTAATACTTATGCTATCTTGAGAGAAGCCACTAGTGAAACCTATGGCCCCCGAGTCTATCTTCTATCATATAAGTTTCCCATCTATCTTACTTTGCAATCTTTACTTTCAATCTATATCATAAAAATACCAAAAATATTTATCTTATTATCTCTATCAGATCACACTCTCGTAAGTGACCGTGAAGGGATTGACAACCCCTTTATCGCGTTGGTTGTGAGGTTCTTATTTGTTTGTGTAGGTTCGAGGTGACTTGCGTGTAGTCTCCTACTGGATTGATACCTTGGTTCTCAAAAAATTGAGGTAAATACTTACGCTACTTTGCTGCATCACCCTTTCCTCTTCAAGGGAAAACCAACGCAGTGCTCAAGAGGTAGCATCTGGCCCCTGGACTCCGGAAAACTTGCCTTTGCGCTTTCCAAAAACCTTGTGGGCTTTCCCCTTTGGCCCAAATAAAGTGTCCTCGTACCCAAACATTTCGGGAAACATCCGGAACCCCTTCCGGTGAACTTCGAAACCCTTCCGGAGACCAAACACTATTATCCCATATATCAATCTTTACCTCCGGACCATTCCGGACCTCCTAGTCATATCCGTGATCACATCCAAGATTCCGAACAACATGCGGTTACCAACATACATAACTCATATAATACTATATCGTCGACGAATGTTAAGCGTGCGGACCCTACGGGTTCGAGAACTATGTAGACATGACCGAGAGACCTCTCTGGTCAATAACCAATAGCGGAACCTGAATGCTCATATTGGCTCCTACATATTCTACGAAGATCTTTATCGGTCGAACTGGTATGACAACATACGTTATTCCCTTTGTCATCGATATGTTACTTGCCCGAGATTCGATCGTCGGTATCTTCATACCTAGTTCAATCTCGTTACCGGCAAGTCTCTTTGCTTGTTCTGTAATACATCATCCTATAACTAACTCATTAGTTACATTGCTTGCAAGGCTTATTATGATGTGCATTACCGAGAGGGCCTAGAGATACCTCTCCGATACTCAGAGTGACAAATCCTAATCTCGATCTATGACAACCAACAAACACCTTCGGAGATACCTATAGAGCATCTTTATAATCACCCAGTTATGTTGTGACGTTTGATAGCACACAAGGTATTCCTCCGGTATCCAGGAGTTGCATAATCTCATAGTCAAAGTAATATGTATAAGTCATGAAGAAAGCAATAGCAATAAAGCTTAACGATCATAATGCTAAGCTAACAGATGGGTCTTGTCCATCACATCATTCTCTAATGATGTGATCTTGTTCATCAAATGACAACACATGTCTATGGTTAGGAAACTTAACCATCTTTGATTAACGAGCTAGTCAAGTAGAGGCATACTAGGGACACTGTTTGTCCATGTATTCACACGTGTACTAAGTTTCTGGTTAATACAATTCTAGCATGAATAATAAACATTTATCATGATATAAGGAAATATAAATAACAACTTTATTATTTCCTCTAGGGCATATTTCCTTCAGTCTCCCACTTGCACTAGAGTCAATAATCTAGTTCACATCGCCATATGATTTAACACCAATAGTTCACATCACCATGTGATCATCACCCAAAGGGTTTACTAGAGTCAATAATCTGTTCACATCGCCATGTCATTAACACCCAAAGAGTACTAAGGTGTGATCATGTTTTTCTTGTGAGAGAAGTTTAGTCAATGGGTCTGCCACATTCAGATCTGTATGTATTTTGCAAATTTCTATGTATACAATGCTCTGCACGGAGCTACTCTAGCTAATTGATCCCACTTTCAATATGTATCCACATTGAGATCTAGAGTCGTCCGGATCAGTGTCAAAGCTTGTGTCAAAGCTTGAATCGATGTAACTCTTTAGGAGAACTCTTTATCACCTCCATAACCGAGAAATATCTCCTTAGTCTTCTGAGGATAATTTTGATCGATGTCCTGTGATCCACTCCCGGATCAATATCGTACCCCCTTTCCATACTCATGGTAAGGTACACAATAGGTTTGGTACACAACATAGCATACTTCATAGAACCTATGGCCGAGGCATAGGGAATGACTTTCATTCTCTTTCTATTTTCTGTCGTGGTCGTGTTTTGAGTCTTAATCAACTTTACACCTTGCAATACAGCCAAGAACTCCTTCTTTGACTGTTCCATTTGAACTACTTCAAAATCTTGTCAAGGTATGTACTCATTGAAAAATCTTATCAAGTGTCTTGATCTATCTTTATAGATGTTGATGCCCAATATGTAAGCAGCTTCACCGAGGTCTTTCATTGAAAAATTCTTATTCAAGTATCATTTTATGTTATCCAGAAATTCTATATTATTTCCAATCAACAATAAGTCATCCACATATAATATTAGAAATGCTACAGAGCTCCCACTCACTTTCTTGTAAATATAGGCTTCTCCAAAAGTCTGTATAAAACCATATGCTTTGATCACACTATCAAAGTGTACATTCCAACTCCAAGATGCTTGCACCAGTCCATAAATGGATCACTGGAGCTTACACACTTTGTTAGCACCTTTCAGATTAACAAAACCTTCTGGTTGCATCATATACAACTCTTCTTTAAGAAATCCATTAAGGAATGCAGTTTTGACATCCATTTGCCAAATGTCATAAAATGCGGCAATTGCTAACATGATTCGGATAGACTTTAAGCATAGATACGAGTGAAAAACTCTCATCGTAGTCAACATCCTTGAACTTGTTGAAAATCTTTTGCGACAATTCGAGCTTTGTAGATAGTAACACTACTATCAGCGTCCGTCTTCCTCTTGAAGATCCATTTAATCTCAATGGATCACCGATCATCGGGCAAGTCAATCAAAGTCCATACTTTGTTATCATACATGGATCCCATCTCAGATTTCATGGCCTCAAGCCATTTCATGGAATCTGGGCTCATCATCACTTCCTCATAGTTCGTAGGTTCGTCATGGTCTAGTAACATGACTTCCAGAAAGGATTACCATACCACTCTGGTGCGGACTATACTCTTGTTGACCTACGAGGTTCGGTAGTAACTTGATCTGAAGTTTCATGATCATCATCATTAGCTTCCTCACTAATTGGTCTAGGAATCACTGGAACTGATTCCTGTGATGAACTACTTTCCAATTCGGGAGAAGGTATAACTACCTCATCAAGTTCTACTTTCCTCCCACTCACTTCTTCCGAGAGAAACTCCTTCTCTAGAAAGGATCCATTCTTAGCAACAAATATCTTGCCTTCGGATCTGTGATAGAAGGTTTACCCAATAGTTTCTTTTGGGTATCCTACGAAGACGCACTTCTTCGATTTGGGTTTGAGCTTATCAGTTTGAAACTTTTTCACATAAGCATCGCAACCCCAAACTTTAAGAAACGGCACTTTAGGTTTCTTGCCAAACCACAGTTCATACGGTGTCGTCTCAATGGATTAGATGGTGCCCTATTTAACATGAATGCAGCTGTCTCTAATGCATAACCCCAAAATGATAGTGGTAAATTGGTAAGAGACATCATAGATCTCACCATATCTAATAAAGTATGGTTACGATGTTCGGACACACCATTACGCAGTGGTGTTCCAGGTGGCGTGAGTTGCGAAACTATTCCACATTGTTTCAAATGAAGACCAAACTCATAACTCAAATATTCACCTCCACGATCAGATCGTAGAAATTTTCATTTTCTTGTTACGATGATTTCCACTTCACTCTGAAATTATTTGAACTTTTCAAATGTTTCAGACTTATGTTTGATCAAGTAGATATACCCGTATCTACTCAAATCATCTGTGAAGGTCAGAAAATAATGATACCCGCCATGAGCCTCAACACTCATCAGACCGCATACATCGGTATGTATTATTTCCAATAAGTCAGTGGCTCGCTCCATTGTTCCGGACAACAGAGTCTTAGTCATCTTGCCCATGAGGCATGGTTCGCAAGCATCAAATGATTCATAATCAAGTGATTCCAAAAGTCCATCCACATGGAGTTTCTTCATGCGCTTTACGCCAATATGACCTAAACGGCAGTGCCATAAATATGTTGCACTATCATTATCAACTTTGCATATTTTGGCATCAATATTATGAATATGTGTATCACTACGATCGAGATTCAATAAACCATTTATATTGAGTGTATGAATATAGAATGTTTTATTCATGTAAACAAAATAACAATTATTCTTTGACTTAAATGAATAACCGTATTGCAATAAACATGATTCAATCATATTCATGCTCAATGCAAACACCAAATAACATTTATTTTAGGTTCAACACTGATCCCAAAGGTAGAGGGAGTGTGCAATGGTGATCATATCAACCTTGGAATCACTTCCAACACACATCATCACTTCGCTCTTAACTAGTCTCTGTTCATTCTGCAACTCCTGTTTTGAGTCACTAATCTTAGGAACTAAACTGGTATGAAATACCCAGGGGATACTATGAATACTAGTAAAGTACACATCAATAACCTGTATATCAAATATACCTTTGTTCACTTTGCCATCCTTCTTATCCACCAAGTATTTGGGGTAGTTCCGCTTCTAGTGACCATTCCCTTTGCTGTAGAAGCACTCAGTTTCAGGCTTAGGTCTAGCTTTGGGCTTCTTCACGAGAGTGGTAACTTGCTTGCTATTCTTTTTGAAATTCCCCTTCTTTCCTTTGCCCTTTTTCTTGAAACTAGTGGTCTTGTTAACCATCAACACTTGATGTTATTTCTTGATTTCTACCTTCGCTGATTTCAGCATCGCGAAGAGCCTGCGAATCATTTTAGTCATCCCTTGCATACTATAGTTCATCATGAAGTTCTAGTAACTTGGTGATAGTGACTAGAGAACTCTGTCAATCACTATCTTATCTGGAAGATTAACTCCCACTTGATTCAATCGGTTATAGTACCCAAACATTCTGAGCACATGCTCACTAGCTGAGCTATTCTCCTCCATCTTGTAGGCAAAGTACTTGTCAGAGGTCTCATACCTCTTAACATGGGCATGGGTCTGAAATATCATTTCCAGCTCTTGCAACATCTCATATGCTCCATGGCGTTCAAAACATTTTTGAAGTCCCAGTTCTAAGCCGTAAAGCATGCTGCACCAAACTATCAAGTAGCCATCATATAGAGTTTGTCAAACATTTATAACGTCTGCATCTGCTCCTACAATAGGTCTGTCACCTAGCGGTGCATCAAGGACATAATTCTTCTGTGAAGCAATGAGGATAATCCTCATATCACGGACCTAGTTTGCAGCATTGCTACTATCATCTTTCAACATAGTTTTTCTCTAGGAACATATCAAAAATAAAACAGGGGAGCTATATGCGAGCTATTGATCTACAACATAGATATGCAAATACTATCAGGACTAAGTTCATGATAAATTAAAGTTCAATTAATCATATTACTTAAGAACTTCCACTTAGATAGACATCCCTCTAGTCATCTAAATGATCACGTGATCTGTAGCAACCCGACCTCAGATGGTCAAGTCTCTGTGTTCAAGTGTCATCCCTGGATCGGTATTGCCGAGACACACAGTACTCAAGGATTTATAACAGAGTTCAATCACACACTTATTACATCGAATGTCTCAAAAGAGAACTTATTACAATAATATGGCTGAAGGCCATCTAAATAAGATAACAGCGGAAGCTTCGAAGGTAGTAGAGTCCATCCAACTCCACGGCAAAACTGAGTGCATGACAACGACTTAGCGCACCTTACTCTTCGTCTGAAAACTCTGCAACATAATACGCTTTAGCCTGTGTAGGTCAGCACATGGAATATGCTGGCAATATAACACTATAGAGCAATGAACAAATAACAGCTATCACTACATGCATATATGTCCGGTGGAGGCTCTATGGTTATCATTTGCATAAAGCTAGTTTTTTCCCTATACCAAAGGAATATATTTTATTTAACTACAAAGTTTGTTGAAATCATTGAGAAGGTTCCTCCAACTCAATCCCAAAATAATAGCTATAACCCAACAAATTAATCAAGTAAAGTGATGAGATCAAACCAATAATTCAAGTAGCAGATACTCGAGATGTCCATAACCGGGGACACGGCTAACCATGATTAGTTTGTACACTATGCAGAGGTTTGCACACTTTTCCTCACAAGACTCGATCTCCTCCATTGTATTTCTCGCACTGCATGGTGTTTGAGAAACGGATGACCGAGACACAGTCTTTGCGAAGAGGTCCCCTTAACCGATAGATAGGTCGGTACACCTACAATACCCTACATCTGCTAGCCCATCATGGAAAGGATTCCCACAACTTACTCAACTATGCCAGAGCCCATAATGGCTTGTGGCTACACATGGAAGTTTCTAGCATGAAAAATCTTATGATCCCTTTGAGCCTGGGTGGCAAACCATAGGATGATCACACGGGTACTCCGGGATAACCTAGGACAACACTGGATTGCTCCAGGCCGGACAACCACTTGGTGCTCCAGGGTGCCCCAACCAATCCACCAAGATGTGTATTAAAGTAGCCACCTTAAGTTAACCATTAATTAATAATAACTCACACATCTTCATGAATCTCTCAAACCAATCCACGTCTACGAGCATAGCATAACAATATAAGCATAACGTAGTAACTCCCAGGGTTTAAAATAAAAAGGGCAATAGGTTCTACCTCTTCAACTACTTCCCAACACCCACATGTTAACAGATCCTACTCATGCAATGTTTGAGGGTTGAAACTCATGCATAAAAACTAGGTAATAAGGGGTATGATCAAAGTGTTACTTGCCTTGCTGACGATATGAAAACCCTAGTGACTCATAGTAGCAAGCCTCACACTTCAGATACTCTATCATAAAAAAACAATAGCATAGATAAGCACTCAATCACAAGATGCAAGGGTGAAACTCAAGAGAAAAGAACTAAGATGGAAATTCAAGAGAAAAGCTTTGATTTGCAAAAAGAATCAATTAAATCGGAGCTACGAAACTCAAACTACGATCAAAAGAAGTTCGAAAACAAATCTGCTTGAAACCAAATTTTAAATTTTCAAAACCATGTTCAAATTGATTATCTGGAAAGAGGGGAATAAGACTAAGATTTTGGCGTTGGTTTCACTGGATTCCGACAAACGAGTAAAAAGTAACGAGGGTTTGAAGTTCAGGGACTAATCTATGATAAAAGTATTCGCGGATAGGTCCCTGGCTGAAAATTAAAATTAAAAAGAAAAACCTGACGAACGAACGTTGGTAAACAGAGACTAATGAATGAACATGTTCACTAACAGAGAGGAAACGAGTGAACGTTCACTAGTTAACCTAAATAATAAAAAATGATCTGATCTAAACTAAAAAACGAACGAAAAAACGAAGAAAACCTAATGGTTTTTACCGGTCAACCAAAGAAAACCGGCGGCGAGGTCAACGGCGGGATCCGGCGGTGGCGGACGGCGGCGCGGGCGGGGCGGCGCCGGCTGCGGCAGCTAGCGACGACGGCGCTAGGCGGCTCGGCGAACGCCAGCGCGGGCGGCTGCGGCGGCGGCTCGGCGGTGGAGGCCGGGGGGCTTGGCTTGCGGGAGGGGCGGCGGCACAGTGGAGTCCGAGCCGGACTCCATGGCCGCGGCGTTGGCGGTCGGGACTCCCAAGCGGGAGGCGGTGCGCTCGGCTGGGCCGGCTGGGCTTCGGCCAGTCGGGCGAAGAAGATTTTTTTAATAATTTTTTTTATATAATTTCGCCGCGAAAGAAAAATCCTAATAAAATATATAAAAAATCTAAAAAATACCAAAAACAATTTTCACCGTCCAAACCTAATATTTAGGACAAGATGAACATTTTTCTGGCCTAAAATGCAATTTTCGAAAATGCATATTTTTCTCTAATTCAAATAAAATAGCAAATAAAATAATAATTTGATTTTAAAATTTCTTCTTCAATATTTCTCTCTTGTTGAAGAAGTCATTTTATCTTCTCTCATTTATTTTTGTTATTGAAAATAATTGGAGGAAAATATTAAAATCAAATAGATCCTTTATTCAAATTTGAAATAAATTCAAATATGAAATTTTAGTGAAACCTCCAACTCTCTCCTTGGGTCCTTGAGTTGCTTAAGATTTCTAGGATCACAACCAAATGCAAAAATAAAATATGATATGCATATGATGACCTATGTATATTATCCAAATTGAAAATTGGGATGTTACAAACCTACCCCCCTTAAGATGATTCTCGCCCTCGAGATTCGGGTTGGCTAGAAAATAAGTGTGGGTGGTCTTTCCGTAGGTCTTCCTCTCGTTCCCAGGTGGCTTCCTCCTCGGTATGGTGGCTCCACTAAACTTTGCAAAACTTGATAACCTTGTTGTGTGTAACTCGGCTGGCAAACTCAAGAATCTTGACTGGTTTCTCCTCGTAGGTTAAGTCACTCTCCAACTGAATTGCTTTCAGGGGCACTGTATCTCTCAGAGGAATATTGGCCATCTCTGCATGGCACTTCTTCAACTGGAAAAGGTGAAATACATCTTGAACTCCTGACAGTCCTTCGGGTAACTCCAACTTATAGGTCAATTCTCCCATACGTTCCAAAACTCGATATGGTCCTACAAATCTTGGGGCTAACTTTACTTTAACTCCGAATCGTTTAACTCCTCGTAGTGGTGACACACGAAGATATGCCCTGTCTCCAATTTCATAGACTACTTCCTTGCGTTTCGTATCGGCATAACTCTTCTGCCTGGACTAAGCTACCTTCAGTCTATCACGAATCAACTTAACCTTCTCTTCAGACTCCTTGATTAGATCTGGTCCAAACAACTAACGGTCTCCAACTTCATCCCACATTAATGGTGTCCTGCACCTTCTTCCATACAAGGCTTCGAAAGGGGCCACCTTGAAACTAGCCTGATAACTGTTATTGTATGAGAATTCTGCGTAAGGCAAATTATCATCCCAACTAGATCCATAATCTAGCGCACAAGCTCTCAACATGTCCTCCAAAATCAGATTGACTCTCTCGGTCTATCCATCTGTCTGTAGATGAAAGGCTGCACTGGACTCTAGCCTGGTACCCAAAGTCTGGTGCAGCTGATTCCAAAACGTTGAAGTAAACTGTGTTCCTCTATCTGATACGATGGTCCTCGGAACTCCATGCAAACATACGATCCTGGTCATATATATCTTGGCCAACTTCGCACTCGTATAAGTGGTTTTCACAGGGATAAAGTGGGCCACTTTGGTCGAGCGATCAACTAATACCCAGATCGAGTCATGTCCTGATCTGGTCCTAGGTAATCCGGTGATAAAGTCCATGCCAAGATTGTCCCACTTTGATTTAGGTATCGGCATAGGCTGAAGTAAACCTGCTGGCTTCTGATGTTCTGCCTTAACTCCCTGACATACATCACATACTGCTACATACTCGGCAATATCCTTCTTCATACCGGTCCACCAGAAACATTCCTTCAAATCCAAATACATCTTAGTGTTTTTGGGGTGTATCAAGTATGGCGAGTCATGAGCCTCCTAAAGTATTAACTTCCTGATCTCCACATCATTGGGCACATAAATATGATCCTCAAACCATAAAGTTTCATGCTCATCCTCATGAAAACCTTTAGCCTTTCCTTTGCTCATCTTCTCCTTTATATCAACAATTTCCTTATCATCCTTCCGAGCTTCTCGAATCCTTCCCAATAACGTAGATTGAACCTCCATTGCTGCAACAAATCCTCTTGGAACTATCTCCAAACGAAGTTCCTTGAGATTGTCGACTATCTCCTGCGGTAATCCTCCGCTTACGAGGGTATTGACATAACTCTTGCGGCTCAAAGTGTCTGCTACGACATTGGCCTTTCCTGGATGATAATGTAGTTTCATATCATAATCCTTTATGATCTCCAACCATCTTCTCTGCCTGAGATTCAACTCCTTCTACGTGAAAATATACTTCAAACTCTTGTGATCTATGTATACATCGCAACGGTTTCCAATAAGAAAATGTCTCCAGGTCTTGAGCGCATGCACTACGGCTACTAACTCCAAATCATGTGTGGCATAATTCAACTCATGAGGTCGAAGCTGACATGAGGCATATGAAACAACTCTTCCGTCTTGCATAAGTACACCTCCAAGTCCCAAGCGTGAAGCATCGCAATATACTTGGAAATCCTTGCGTATATCCGGAAGAATCAGCACTGGGGCTGTAACCAAATGTTTCTTCAACTCCTGAAAACTGGCCTCACATTCCTCGGTCCATTTGAACTTGGTGTCCTTCTTCAACAACTCTGCCATGGGTTTCGCAGTCTTGGAAAAATTCTCAATGAATCTCCTATAATATCCTACGAGTCCTAGAAAATTGCGGATCTCCCCAACTGAGGTGGGTGCCAACCACTCAGTGACAGACTGAACCTTGGTAGGGTCTACTGCTATAACATGTCCAAGAAATCCAACTTCTTTCAACCAAAATTCACACTTGCTGAACTTAGCATATAGTTGATGTTCCATGAGCTTCTCGAGAACTAAGCGCAAGTGTTCCTTGTGTTCCTCTTCATTCTTCGAGTACACCAATATATCATCAATGAACACCAGAACAAACTTATCCAAGAACTCCATGAACACCTTATTTATCATACTCATAAAATAGGCGGGGGCGTTAGTCAATCCAAAAGACATGACCGTGTACTCATATAGCCCATACCTTGTGGTAAAAGCAGTCTTAGGTATACCCTGTTCTCGGATCTTCAACTGGTGGTATCCTGATCGAAGATTGATCTTGGAGAATACTTTAGCTCCCTACAGCTGGTCAAACAAATCATTGATCATCGGTATTGGGTACTTGTTCTTGATCATCACTTCATTCAATGCATGATAATCAACAACCATTCTCAACGATCCATCCTTCTTCTCAACTAAGAGCACCAGGGCTCCCCACGGTGATGAACTTGGTCGAATGTAACCTTTCTCCATTAAGTCCTTAATCTGCTTTTTAATTTCCTCAAGATCATTTGCGGGCATCCGATACGGTCTCTTTGATATAGGTCCGGTGCCTGGCAACAGCTCTATTAAAAAATTCTATGTCCCGATCTGGTGGCATGCCTAGTAATTCCTCTGGAAATACATCCGGGTAATCCTTCACAACAGGCACTTCTTCCTGAACCACTCCCAAGAGGGAATTCACTTGGGTCCTCTGATGTCTACTACACAACCTTCTTGTAGACGTTGTTGGGCCTCCAAGTGCAGAGGTTTGTAGGATAGTAGCAAATTTCCCTCAAGTGGGTGACCTAAGGTTTATCAATCCGTGGGAGGCGTAGGATGAAGATGGTCTCTCTCAAGCAACCCTGGAACCAAATAACAAAGAGTCTCATGTGTCCCCAACACACCCAATACAATGGTAAATTGTATAGGTGCACTAGTTCAGCGAAGAGATGGTGATACAAGTGCAATATGGATGGTAGATAAAGGATTTTGTAATCTGAGAATATAAAAACAACAACGTAACTAATGATAAAAGTGAGCGTAAACGGTATTGCAATGCTAGGAAACAAGGCCTAGGGTTCATACTTTCACTAGTGCGAGTTCTCTCAACAATAATAACATAATCGGATCATATAACTATCCCTCGACATGCAACAAAGAGTCACTCCAAAGTCACTAACAGCGGAGAACAAACAAAGAGATTATTGTAGGGTACGAAACCACCTAAAAGTTATTCTTTCTGATCAATCTATTCAAGAGGCCGTAGTAAAATAACAAGAAGCTATTCTTTCCATTCGATCTATCCTAGAGTTCATACTAGAATAACACCTTAAGACGCAAATCAACCAAAACCCTAATGTCACCTAGGTACTCCAATGTCACCTCAATATACGTGGGTATGATTATACGATGTGCATCACACAATCTCAGATTCATCTATTCAACCAACAAAAAGAACTTCAAAGAGTGCTCCCAAGTTTCTACCGGAGAATCAAGACAAAAACGTGTGCCAACCCCTGTGCATAAGTTCACAAGGTCACGGAACTCGCAGTTGATCACCAAAACATACATCAAGTGGATCACGTGATATCCCATTTTCACCACAGATAAACACATGCAAGACATACATCAAGTGTTCTCAAATCCTTAAAGACTCAATCCGATAAGATAACTTCAAAGGGAAAACTCAATACATTAGAAGAGAGTAGAGGGGGAGAAACATCATAAGATCCAACTATAATAGCAAAGCTCGCGATACATCAAGATCGTGCCGAATCAAGAACACGAGAGAGAGAGAGAGAGAGAGAGAGAGAGAGAGAGAGAGATCAAACACATAGCTACTGGTACATACCCTCAGCCCCGAGGGTGAACTACTCCCTCCTCGTCATGGAGAGCGCCGGGATGATGAAGATGACCACCGGAGAGGGATTCCCCCCCTCCGGCATGGTGTCGGAACGGGTCTAGATTGGTTTTCGGTGGCTACAAAGGCTTGCGGTGGCGGAACTCCTGATCTAGGTTTATTTCTGGAAGTTTGGGGTTATATAAGAGGTGTTCGAGTCAGGAACAAGTCAGGGGGGTCCCCGAGGCGGCCACAAGGTAGGGGGCGCACCCCCACCCTCGTGGTGGCCTCGGGACTCTTCTGGCCCATCTCCGGTACTCCGTGGGCTTCTTCTGGTCCAAAAATGATCTTCGTGAAATTTCAGGTCAATTGGACTCCGTTAGGTTTTCCTTTTCTGCGATACTCAAAAAGAAGGGGAAAACAGAAACTGGCAGTGGGCTCTAAGTTAATAGGTTAGTCCCAAAAATCATATAAAATAGCATATAAATGCATATAAAACATCCAAGGTTGCTAATATAATAGCATGGAATAATAAAAAATTATAGATACGTTGGAGACGTATCAAGCATCCCCAAGCTTAATTCCTGCTCGTCCTCGAGTAGGTAAATGATAAAAACATAATTTTTGATGTGGAATGCTACCTAACATATTGCTACGTCTTGAGCTTGTGTTGGATTTCCCCGAAGAGGAAAGGATGATGCAGCAGAGTAGCGTAAGTATTTCCCTCAGTTTTTGAGAACCAAGGTATCAATCCAGAAGGAGGCCACGCTCAAGTCCCTCGTACCTGCACAAAACGATAGCTACTCGCAACCAACGCGATTAGGGGTTGTCAATCCCTTCACGGTCACTTATGAGAGTGAGATCTGATAGATATAATATTTTTGGTATTTTTGGTATAAAGAAGCAAAGTAAAAGTAAAAGGCAAAGTAAAAAGCAAAGCAAGATTAAAGTAATGGAGATTGATATGATGATAATAGACCCGGGGGCCATAGGTTTCACTAATTGATTTTCTCAAGAGCATAAGTATTCTACGGTGGGTGAACAAATTACTGTTGAGAAATTGACAGAATTGAGCATAGTTATGAGAATATCTAGGCATGATCATGTATATAGGCATCACGTCCGTGACAAGTAGACCGAAATGATTCTGCATCTACTACTATTACTCCACTCATCGACCGCTATCCAGCATGCATCTAGAGTATTAAGTTAAAAATAGAGTAATGCTTTAAGCAAGATGACATGATGTAGAGAGATAAATTCATGCAATATGAAATAAACCCCATCTTGTTATCCTCGATGGGAACGATGCAATACGTGCCTTGCTGCCCCTTCTGTCACTGGGAAAGGACACAGCAAGATCGAACCCAAAGCTAAGCACTTCTCCCATGGCAAGAACTACCAATATAGTTGGCCAAACCAAACGGATAATTCGAAGAGACTTGCAAAGATAACCAATCATACATAAAAGAATTCAGAGAAGATTCAAATATTATTCATAGATATACTTGATCATAAACCCACAATTCATCGGTCTCAACAAACCCACCGCAAAAAGAAGATTACATCGAATAGATCTCCACAAGAGAGGGGGAGAACTTTGTATTGAGATTCAAAGAGAGAGAAGAAGCCATCCAGCTACTAACTATGGACCCGAAGGTCTGAGGTAAACTACTCACACTTCATCGGAGAGGCTATGATGATGTAGAAGCCCTCCGTGATGACGTCCCTCTTCCGGCGAAGCTCCGGAACAGGCCCCAAGATGGGATCTCGTGGATACAAAAAGTTGCGGCGGTGGAATTAGGTTTTTGGCTCCTGTTCTGATCGTTTGGGGGTACATAGGTATATAGGAGGAAGGAGTACATCGGTGGAGCTCCGAGGGGCCCACGGGGCAGGGGGTGTGCCCCCCACCCTCGTGACCACCTCTTTTGTTCCTTGGAGCAGGGTCCAAGTCTCCTGGATCACGTTCGGTGAGAAAATCACATTCCCAAAGGTTTTATTCCGTTTGGACTCCGCTTGATATTCCGTTTCTTCGAAACACTGAAATAGGCAAAAAGCAGCAATTCTGGGATGGGCCTCCGGTTAATAGGTTAGTCCCAAAAGTAATATAAAAGTGGAAAATAAAGCCCAATATAGTCCAAAATAGTAGATAATATAGCATGGAGCAATCAAAAATTATCGATACATTGGAGACGTATCAGGCATCCCCAAGCTTAATTCCTGCTCGTCCTCGAGTAGGTAAATGATCAAAAGAGAATTTTTGATGCGGAGTGCTACTTGGCATAATTTCAATGCAAATCTTCTTAATTGTGATATGAATATTCAGATTATAAATATTCAAGACAAAAGTTTATATTGACACAAAAAATAATAATACTTCAAGCATACTAACAAAGCAATTATGTCTTCTCAAAATAACATGGCCAAAGAAAGTTATCCCTACAAAATCATATAGTCTGGCTATGCTCTATCTTCACCACACAAAATATTTAAATCATGCACAACCCCGATGACAAGCCAAGCAATTGTTTCATACTCTAACTTTTTCAGAACTTTTTCAATCTTCACGCAATACATGAGCATGAGCCATGTACATAGCACTATAGGTGGAATAGAATGGTGGTTGTGGAGAAGACAAAAGGGAGAAGATAGTCTCACATCCTAGGCGTATCAACGGGCTATGGAGATGCCCATCAATAGATATCAATGTGAGTGAGTAGGGATTGCCATGCAACGGATGCACTAGAGCTATAAGTATATGAAAGCTCAAAAAGAAACTAAGTGGGTGTGCATCCAACTTTCTTGCTCATGAAGACCTAGGGCAATTTGAGGAAGCCCATCATTGGAATATAGAAGCCAAGTTCTATAATGAAAGATTCCCACTAGTATATGAAAGTGATAACATGAGAGACTCTCTACTATGAAGATCATGGTGCTACTTTGAAGCACAAGTGTGGTAAAAGCATAGTAACATTGTCCCTTCTCTCTTTTTCTCTCATTTTTTTATTATTTTTTATTTGGGCATTTTCTCTTTTTTTATGGCCTCTCTTTTTTTGGGCTTCTTTGGCCTCTCTTTTTTCGTTCGGAGTCTCATCCCGACTTGTGGGGGAATCATAGTCTCCATCATTCTTTCCTCACTGGGACAATGCTCTAATAATGATGATCATCACACTTTTATTTTTCTTACAACTCGATACTTAGAACAAGATATGACTCTATATGAATGCCTCCGGCGGTGTACCGGGATATGCAATATGACAATGACGGAGTGTGTCATAATAAACAGAACGGTGGAAAGTTGCATGGCAATATATCTCAGAATGGCTATTGAAATGCCATAATAGGTAGGTATGGTGGCTGTTTTGAGGAAGGTATATGGTGGGTGTATGATACTGGCGAAAGGTGCGCGGTATTAGAGAGGCTAGCAAAGGTGGAAGGGTGAGAGTGTGTATAATCCATGGACTCAACATTAGTCATAAAGAACTTATATACTTATTGCAAAAATCTAGAAGTTATCAAAGCAAAGTATTACGCGCATGCTCCTAGGGGGATAGATTGGTAGGAAAAGACCATCGCTCGTCCCCGACCGCGACTCATAAGGAAGACAATCAATAAATAAATCATGCTCCGACTTCATCACATAATGGTTCACCATACGTGCATGCTACGGGAATCACAAACTTTAACACAAGTATTCTTTAAATTCACAACAACTCAACTAGCATGACTTTAATATTATCACCTCCATATCTCAAAACAATTATCATGCTTCAATCTTTTCTTAGTATTCAACACACTCAAAAGAAAGTTTCACAAATCTTGAATACCAAGCATATTATTATTAAGCAAATTACCATGCTATTTAAGAGACTCTCAAAATAATTTAAGTGAAGCATGAGAGATCAAGAGTTTATTTAAAACAAATCCACCACCGTGCTCTAAACGATCTAAGTGAATCATATAGAGCAAAATTACATAGCTCAAAAGATATAAGTGAAGCACATAGAGCAAAACTACTTAGCTCAAAAGATATAAGTGAAGCACATAGAGCAAAACTACTTAGCTCAAAAGATATAAGTGAAGCACATAGAGTATTCTATCAAATTTTAATTCATGTATGGATCTCTCAAAAGGTGTGTACAGCAAGGATGATTGTGGCACACTAACAAACAAAGACACAAATAATACAAGACGCTCCAAGCAAAACACATATCATGTTGGTGAATAAAAATATAGCTCCAAGTAAAGTTACCGATAGAAGTAGACGAAAGAGGGGATGCCTTCCGGGGCATCCCCAAGCCTTGGATTTTAGGTGTCCTTAGATTATCTTGGGGGTGCCATGGGCATCCCCAAGCTTAGGCTCTTGCCACTCCTTGTTCCATAATCCATCAAATCCTTACCCAAAACTTGAAAACTTCACAACACAAAACTTAAGGCAGGAAACTCGTGAGCTCCGTTAGCGAAAGAAAACAAAAGACCACTTCAAGGTACTGTAATGAACGAATTATTTATTTATATTGGTGTTAAACCTACTTTATTCCAACTTCTATATGGATTATAAACTATTTTACTAGCCATAGATTCATCAAAATAAGCAAACAACACACGAAAAACAGAATCTGTCAAAAACAGAACGGTCTGTAGTAATCTGTAGCTAGCGCAAGATCTGGAACCCCAAAAATTCTAAAATAAATTGCTGGACGTGAGGAATTTATCTATTAATCATCTGCAAAAATAATTAACTAAATAGCACTCTCCAAATAAAAATTACAGCAGTTCTCGTGAGCGCTGAAGTTTCTGTTTTTTACAGCAAGTTCAACAAGACTTTCCCCAAGTCTTCCCAACGGTTCTACTTCGCACAAACACTAATTAAACACAACCAAAACAGAGGCTAAATAATTTATTTAATACTAAACAGGAGCAAAAAGCAAGGAATAAAAATAAAATTGGGTTGCCTCCCAACAAGCGCTATCGTTTAACGCCCCTAGGTAGGCATAAGAAACAAAGATAGATCTAGGTATTAGCATCTTTGGTATTAGAAAAGGAAAGAGCAAGCTTGATATATATAGAAATAATCTTTCTATTTTGATAAATCACATGGCCATTAATGGTAGAAGAAAGATTAAGTATGTTACGGAAGTTTGTATCTAAGCTAGCCTTTATCTCTTTAATAGATTCGCTTTGGTAAGAAAGCAAGAGAGATGTGATTTCAGTTTTCTCATTAATGGGGTGCCCAAATATAGTTTTCATCCTCTCATAGGTATCTATGGGGTCCCCTTCAAGAAAACCCCCCTCAAAAATAGAATGTAAAACTTTTTTCAACGAAGAGGGTAGCCCAACATAAAAGCTTTTTAAGTAAACCTCAATTTGATATTGGGGTACATAGCTAGCCCAGATCCTTAACAGCCTATCCCAAGCATCTTTCAAGGATTCATCAAGTAAATAGCGAAAAATTCTAGAATCATCTTCATCAAAATTACTAAGGTTCTCATTTATAACTCCGGCAAGTTGTTCTATAGCATTCTGATTCATGAGTTTAGATAAGATAGCAGGATTGTCTAAAGCACTAGAACTTGGGAGAGAACCCCCAACTCTTTTTGGTTCTGACATCGAGGGAAAAGAGGCAAACAGAGAAATAGAGGGAGGACGAATAAAACGGCAAGGGTGAATTGGGGGGGAGAGGAAAACGAGAGGCAAATGGCAAATAATGTAATGCGAGAGATAGGGATTGTGATGGGTACTTGGTATGTTGACTTTTTGCGTAGACTCCCCGGCAACGGCGCCAGAAATTCTTCTTGCTACGTCTTGAGCTTGCGTTGGATTTCCCCAAAGAGGAAAGGATGATGCAGCAGAGTAGCGTAAGTATTTCCCTCAGTTTTTGAGAACCAAGGTATCAATCTAGTAGGAGGCCACGCTCAAGTCCCTCGTACCTGCACAAAACAATAGCAACACGCAACCAACGCAATTAGGGGTTGTCAATCCCTTCACGGTCACTTACGAGAGTGAGATCTGATAGATATAATATTTTTGGTATTTTTGGTATAAAGATGCAAAGTAAAAGTAAAAGGCAAAGTAAAAAAAGCAAAGCAAGATTAAAGTAATGGAGATTGATATGATGAGAATAGACCCGGGGGCCATAGGTTTCACTAGTGGCTTTTCTTAAGAGCATAAGTATTCTACGGTGGGTGAACAAATTACTGTTGAGCAATTGACAGAATTGAGCATAGTTATGAGAATATCTAGGCATGATCATGTATATAGGCATCACGTCCGTGACAAGTAGACCGAAACGATTCTGCATCTACTACTATTACTCCACTCATCGACCGCTATCCAGCATGCATCTAGAGTGTTAAGTTAAAAACAGAGTAATGCTTTAAGCAAGATGACATGATGTAGAGAGATAAATTCATGCAATATGAAATAAAACCCATCTTGTTATCCTCGATGGCAATGATGCAATACGTGCCTTGCTGCCCCTTCTGTCACTGGGAACGGACACCGCAAGATCGAACCCAAAGCTAAGCACTTCTCCCATGGCAAGAACTACCAATCTAGTTGGCCAAACCAAACGGATAATTGGAAGAGACTTGCAAAGATAACCAATCATACATAAAAGAATTTAGAGAAGATTCAAATATTATTCATAGATAGACTTGATCATAAACCCACAATTCATCGATCTCAACAAACACACCGCAAAAGAAGATTACATCGAATAGATCTCCACAAGAGAGGGGGAGAACTTTGTATTGAGATTCAAAGAGAGAGAAGAAGCCATCCAGCTACTAACTATGGACCCGAAGGTCTGAGGTAAACTACTCACACTTCATCGGAGAGGCTATGATGATGTAGAAGACCTCTGTGATGACGGCCCCTTCCGGCAGAGCTCCGAAACAGGCCCCAAGATGGGATCTCGTGGATACAGAAAGTTGCGGCAGTGGAATTAGGTTTTTGGCTCCTGTTCTGATCGTTTGGGGGTACGTAGGTATATATAGGAGGAAGGAGTACGTCGGTGGAGCTCCGAGGGGCCCATGAGGCAGGGGGCGCGCCCTAGGGGGGGCGCCTCCACCCTCGTGACCGCCTCTTTTGTTCCTTAGAGCAGGATCCAAGTCTCATGAAATACGTCCGGTGAGAAAATCACGTTCCCGATGATTTTATTCCATTTGGACTCCGTTTGATATTCCGTTTCTTCGAAACACTGAAATAGGCAAAAAACAGCAATTCTGGGCTGGGCCTCTGGTTAATAGGTTAGTCCCAAAAGTAATATAAAAGTGGAAAATAAAGCCCAATATAGTCCCAAAAAGTAGATAATATAGCATGGAGCAATCAAAAATTATAGATACGTTGGAGATGTCTCACATATTTATCCATGTAATTCTCTTTATTGTGGCAAGAATATTCAGATCCGAAAGATTCAAGACAAAAGTTTAATATTGACATAAAAATAAGAATACTTCAAGCATACTAAAAAAGTAATCATGTCTTCTCAAAATAACATGGCCAAAGAAAGCTATCCCTACAAAATCATATAGTCTGGCTATGCTCTATCTTCATCACACAAAATATTTAAATCATGCACAAACCCAATGACAAGCCAAGAAATTGTTTCATACTTTTGATGTTCTCAAACTTTTTCAATCTTCACGAAATACATGAGCGTGAGCCATCGACATAGCACTATAGGTGGAATAGAATGGTGGTTGTGGAGAAGACAAAAAGGAGAAGATAGTCTCACATCAACTAGGTGTATCAACGGTCTATGGAGATGCCCATTAATAGATATCAATGTGAGTGAGTAGGGATTGCCATGCAACGGATGCACTAGAGATATAAGTGTATGCAAGCTCAAAAAGAAACTAAGTGGGTGTGCATCCAACTCGCTTGCTCACGAAGACCTAGGGCATTTTGAGGAAGCCCATCATTGGAATATACATGCCAAGTTCTATAATGAAAGATTCCCACTAGTATATGAAAGTGACAACATAGGAGACTCTCTATCATGAAGACCATGGTGCTACTTTGAAGCACAAGTGTGGTAAAATGATAGTAGCATTGCCCCTTCTCTCTTTTTCTCTCATTTTTTTTTGTTTTTTGGGCCTTATCCTTTTTTATGGCCTCTTTTTTTCTCTTTTTTTATTTTTCGTCCAGAGTCTCATCCCGACTTGTGGGGGAATCATAGTCTCCATCATCGTTTCCTCACTGGGACAATGCTCTAATAATGATGACCATCTCACTTTTATTTACTTACAACTCAAGAATTACAACTCGATACTTAGAAAAAAATATGACTCTATATGAATGCCTCCGGCGGTGTACCGGGATGTGCAATGACTCATGAGTGACATGTACAAAAGAATTATGAACGGTGGCTTTGCCACAAATACGATGTCAACTACATGAACATGCAAAGCAATATGACAATGATGGAGTGTGTCATAATAAACGGAACGGTGGAAAGTTGCATGGCAATATATCTCAGAATGGATATGGAAATGCCATAATCGGTAGGTATGGTGGCTGTTTTGAGGAAGTTATATGGTGGGTGTATGATACCGGCGAAAGGTGCATGGTATTAGAAAGGCTAGCAATGGTGGAAGGGTGAGAGTGCGTATAATCCATGGACTCAACATTAGTAATAAAGAACTCACATACTTATTGCAAAAATCTATTAGTAATCGAAATGAAGTACTACATGCATGCTCCTAGGGGGGTAGATTGGTAGTAAAAGACCATCACTCGTCCCCGACCGCCACTCATAAGGAAGACAATCAATAAATAAATCATGCTCCGACTTCATCACATAATGGTTCACCATACGTGCATGCTATGGGAATCACAAACTTTAACACAAGTATCTCTCAAATTAACAACTACTCAACTAGCATGACTCTAATATCACCATCTTCATATCTCAAAACAATCATCAAGTATCTAACTTCTCATAGTATTCAATGCACTCTATATGAAAGTTTTTATTATACCCATCTTGGATGCTCATCATAGTAGGACTAATTTTATAACCCAAGCAAATTACCATGTTGTTCTAAAGACTCTCAAAATAGTATAAGTGAAGCATGAGAGTTCCTCTATTTATTCAAAATAAAACCACCGCCGTGCTCTAAAAAGATATAAGTGAAGCACTAGAGCAAATGACAAACTACTCCAAAAGATATAAGTGAAGATCAATGAGTAGTCTAATAATTATGTAACTATATGAAGACTCTCTAACATTTAAGAATTTCAGATCTTGGTATATTATTCAAGAAGCAAGCAAAAGAAAAGAAAAGAAAAGAAAATGACACTCCAAGCAAAACACAGATCATGTGATGAATAAAAATATAGCTCCAAGTAAGGTTACCGATAGACGAAGACGAAAGAGGGGATGCCATCCGGGGCATCCTGTAACGCCCTTGATGCGGCTATATCTCCCATGTGTCGAAGCATGACTTAGAGGCATAACCGCATTGAAAGCAATGTCGCAAGTGAGGTAATCTTCACAACAACCCATGTAAATAAATAAAGGGGAAAGGTACATAGTTGGCTTACACTCTCGACGTCACAAAATACATAAATAAGTCATTACATTCATCCAACACACTCAGGGTCCAACTACGGAACCAAAATAAAGAGAAACCCCCAAACGCGACAAAGTCCCCGATCGCCCTAACTAGGCACCACTACTGATCATCTGGGAAAGACATGTAGTAGCGTCATGAGTCCTCATCGAACTCCCACTTGAGCTCTGTCGAAACACCTGGAACGGTATCGTCGGTCCATGCATCTGGTTTTGGAAGGAATCTGTGAGTCACGGGGACTCAGCAATCTCACACCCTCGCGATCAAGACTATTTAAGCTTAAGGGTAAGGTAAAAAGTATGATGTGGAGCTGCAGCAAGCGACTAGCATATATGGTCGCTAACATACGCAAGTGAGAGCGAGAAGAGAAGGCAAAAGGCACGGTCGATGAACTATGATCAAGAAGTGATCCTAGAACAACCTACGCCAAGCATTAATCCAACACCGTGTTCACTTCCCGGACCCCGCCGAGAAGAGACCATCATGGTTACACACGCGGGTGATGCATTTTACTTAAGATAAGTTCAGGTTTTCTACAACTGGACATTAACAAATTCCCATCTGCCCATAACCGCGGGCACGACTTTCGAAAGATCAAATCCCTGCAGGGGAGTCCCAACTTAGCCCATCACAAGCTCTCACAGTCAACGAAGGATATTCCTTCTCCCAAGACAATCCGATCAGACTCGGCATCCCGGTTACAAGACATCCTCGACAATGGTAAAACAAGTCCAGCAACACCACCCGAATGTGCCGACAAATCCCGATAAGACTGCACATATCTCGTTCTCAGGGCACACCGGATAAGCAATCCATACAACTAAAACCAGCCCTCGAGTTTCCCCAAGGTGGCGCTGCAAGGGGCTCTAGTTTGGACCAACACTCAAA
>NC_041384.1:396126058-396153432 GCF_002162155.2 Triticum dicoccoides | reverse complement strand
GGGGGGTTAATAAAGATGACCCTTGAGGCCGCGAACCCAAGGGAAAAGAGGCTAGGTGGCTAATGGTAAAACCAATGTTGGGCATTGCTGGAAGAGTTTTATTCAAGGCGAACTGTCAAGGGGTTCCCATTATAACCCAACCGTGTAAGGAACGCAAAATCAAGGAACATAACACCAGTATGACAGAAACTAGGGCGGCAAGAGTGGAACAAAACACCAGGCATAAGGCCGAGCCTTCCACCCTTTACCAAGTATATAGATGCGTTAATTAAAATAAGAGATATTGTGATATCCCAACAATAATCATGTTCCAACATGGAACAAACTCCAATCTTCACCTGCAACTAACAACGCTATAAGAGGGGCTGAGCAAAGCGGTAACATAGACAAACAACGGTTTGCTAGGACAAGGTGGTTAGAGGCTTGGCTTAACAATATGGGAGGCAGGATATAGCAAGTGGTAGGTATCGCAGCATAGGCATAGCAAAAGAGCGAGCATCTAGCAAGCAAAGATAGAAGTGATTTCGAGGGTATGGTCATCTTGCCTGCAAAGTTCTCAGAGTTGTCTTGATCCTTGTAAGCGTACTCAACGGGATCCTCGATCACGAACTCGTCTCCCGGCTCTACCCAAGCAAGAACAACAAGCAAAAGGAACACACTCAACCACGTACAATGCTCAAACAACATGATGCAAACATGGTATGATATGCGGGATGCGGTATGTGATGCATATGCATGATTTGGAAAGGAATGATTTAACCTGGCCTCAATTTGGAAATCCAAGGGTGCCACTGAAAAGAGGAGTTGATTTCGGTCGAAATCGATATAAAGATCACCGGAATCGGATGCACGGTTTGGAAATGGCAAGCAAAACAAATATGGCACTCGTCTGCGATAATCAGCAAGTGACCATCTAAATGCATCAAGATAAATATGCTACAACACTCAAACATAGCCACAAAATACATGGCAGGGATCCAATCATAATGCTTGACAAAAGATGAACACTGAGCTACGGCTAATTCACTCATTAACAGGTTCAAACAAGCATGGCAAAAGTGCAAAAGATAACAGGTTTCAGACTTAGTGAAATAACAAGTCATGAATTTATTATCAGGAAGCAATGTTTAGAGAAAGATAAATACATGCTACAGGAACATATCATGACAAAGCAAGGCATGTCATGAAGCTACTCAAAGCATATAACAAAAGTCCCTTAGTGACCATGAGCCAAAAGGGATCAGAAAATACAATTGCAAGCATGTGAACATAGCAAAAACATAAACAGATTCAGACTTAGTGAAAAACTGGAGCATGCAAAACAGATATCAAGTAGGCACGTTCACGAGCTCGATGCACTCACTATGAGGCACTGCATGACAAACTAAGCATACACCCAGCAAGAAGACATGGCAAGAACAACACCATAGCATGCACGGATCAACTACAACAAGCTCGGCAAAATTGACTCAAGCTAGGGTGCTCCATAAATGCAAACAAAGACATGGATGGATAGAGCACCACAATATCTACAAAACATTCTTACTGATCATGCTCAGAAGAGGCACGGATCACTAGGAAACAACATGAACACATGGCATAAAAATTACATCAGGACAAGGACTTAGTGAAATTCTAAGTCCCTGAAATCAGCAACATTGAGTAAGCTACTTTGCATGCTTGTGCTAGTCACCACAAAGATCACAAAAATACATGGCATACACCCCTGTAAAGATGGCATGGCATACTTCAAAATACATGTAGAGCTCAAGATCATATCATGCACACATTAATCATGGCAAAAATGACAAAAGTGCATTTGCTGAAACAGGTCTGAAACTATCATCACATAGCCCTCTTCCAACAGCATTTCGGGCATCAAGATGAGCTCAAATGAAAATGATGCAATGATATGAAATGAAGTACTCGTCGAGATGAACATTTTGATATGCTACACGCACGAATCGGAGCAACGGTGACGAAGTTATGATGCGATGAACAGGACAAGAAAAAAATATGCAAATCTGGGACTTAGCCATATCACCTCGCGGGGAAAGCCAACCCGGGACGAGGAGATCCGGGATGGGAAGATCCGGATCGGGACGAGGTGCGTTTGGATCTGGGGAGTGGTGGATCTCATCCCATTCCCCGGATCGGATCTGGCCGGAGCTCCGGCGAGGTTGCAACTCCGGCGAGGGGCGGTACCGGCGCGGTGACGGCAGGGCGGCGCCGGCGAGAGGCGGCGCATGGCGGCAGCGGCGCTCGGTAGGGAGGCCTGGAGGCGCGGGGCGGCGTAGTGCGGACGGCGAGGCGGCGAAGAGCGGCGGAGGCGGCGGCGCCGGCGAGCCGAACTGCGGCGGCAGCGACGGGAGCGAAGCGGCGGGGCTGGAGCTCAGTGGCGGTGCGGGGCGAGGCACAGCCTCGGGCGGCGGCGCAGCTTCGGGCCCGCGCGGGCCCCGGATGGGCTCCGTGGGCCGGCAGGCGCGGGGGCGAAGTGGGGCGTGGGCGCCGGCCAGGTAGCGCACATTGTGTGGCTGGGAGCATCGGCGGGGCTGAGGTGGCACGACGGGATTGGCCCGAGTGATGTGGAGGGCGGACATGTCCGGCGCGGGAGGAAGAAACGTCCGGCGGCGCGAGGAGGACGAAGGTTAGGGTTTCATCTGCGTGAAAAAAATCCGGGAGGCACACATATTTATAGGTAGAGGGAGCTAGGAGTGTCCAAATTGAGCACGGTTTGCGGCCACGCGATCGTGATCGAACGGCCTAGATGGTGGAGAGGGTTTAGGTGGGTCTTGGGCCACTTTGGTGGGGTGTTGGGCTGCAACACACACGAGGCCTTTTCGGTGCCTCGGTAAACCATTGGAGTATCAAACGAAGTCCAAATGGTACGAAAATTGACAGGCGGTCTACCGGTAGCAAACCAAGGCCGCATGACAAGTCTCGGTCCAATCCAAAAACGTTTAACACACACACGAAAAGAGGTAGAAAGGGACACCGGAGGACATATGAGCGCCAGAATGCAAAATGGACAATGGGGAAAATGCTCGGATGCATGAGACGAACACGTATGCAAATGCGATGCACATGATGACATGATATGAGATTAATGACACGCAAGCAATGACAAGGAAACAACAACGAATAACTGGAAGACACCTGGCACATCGGTCTCGGGGCGTTACACATCCCCAAGCTTAGGCTCTTGGTTGTCCTCGAATATTACCTTGGGGTGCCTTGGGCATCCCCAAGCTTAGGCTCTTGCCACTCCTTATTCCATATTCCATCAAATCTTTACCCAAAACTTGAAAACTTCACAACACAAAACTTAACAGAAAACTCGTAAGCTCCGTTAGTATAAGAAAATAAATCACCACTTAGGTGCTGTTGTGAACTCATTCTAAATTCATATTTGTGTAATATCTACTGTATTCCAACTTCTCTATGGTTCATACCCTCCGATACTACTCATAGATTCATGAAAATAAGCAAACAACACAATAAAAAACACAATCTTTCAAAAACAGAACAGTCTGTAGCAATCTGGAGTTTCTGAATACTTCTGTCAGTCCAAAAATTCTGAAATAAATTGGTGGAGCTGAGGAATTTGTCTATTAATCATCTGCAAAAAGAATCAATCTAAACGCACTCCCCAGTAAAAAAATGGCAGCTAATCTCGTGAGCACAAAAGTTTCTATTTTTTACAGTAAGATCGCAAAGACTTCGCCCAAGTCTTCCCAAAGGTTCTACTTGGCACAAACACTAATTAAAACATAAAACCACATCTAAACAGATGTTATATGAATTATTTATTACTAAACAGCAGCAAAAAGCAAGGAACAAAAATAAAATTGGGTTGCCTCCCAACAAGCGCTATCGTTTAACGCCCCTAGCTAGGCATGATGGTTTCAATGATGCTCACATAAAAGATAAGAATTGAAATATAAAGAGAGCATCATGAAGAATATGACTAGCACATTTAAGTCTAACCCACTTCCTATGCATAGGGATTTTGTGAGCAAACAATTTATGGGAACAATAATCAACTAGCATAGGAAAGCAAAACAAGCATAACTTCAAGATTTTAAGCACATAGAGAGGAAACTTGATATTATTGCAATTCCTACAAGCATATATTCCTCCCTCATAATAAATTTCAGTAGCATTATGAATTAAGTCAACAATATAACCATCACATAAAGCATTCTTTTCATGATCTACAAGCATAGAATTTTTATTACTCTCCATATAAGCAAATTTCTTCTCATGAATAGTAGTGGGAGCAAACTCAACAAAATAACTATCATGTGAGGCATAATCCAATTGAAAATTAAAATAACGATGACAAGTTTCATGGATGTAATTATTTTATGGCATACATGTCATCATAATAATCATCATAGATAGCAACTTTGTTCTCGTAATCAATTGGAACCTCTTCCGAAATTGTGGATTCATCACTAAATAAAGTCATGACCTCTCCAAATCCACTTTCATCAATATAATCATCATAAATAGGAGGCATGATATCATCATAATAAATATTCTCATCAAAACTTGGGGGACAAAAATATCATCTTCGTCAAACATAGATTTCCCAAGCTTGTGGCTTCGCATATCATTAGCATCTTGGATATTAAAGGAATTCATACTAACAACATTGCAATCATGCTCATCATTCAAATATTTAGTGCCAAACATTCTGATGCATTCTTCTTCTAGCACTTGAGCACAATTATCGGAATCCTTATTTTCACGAAAGACATTGAAAAGATGAAGCATATGAGGCAACCTTAATTCCATTTTTTTGTAGTTTTCTTTTATAGACTAAACTAGTGATAAAACAAGAAACAAAAAGATTCGATTGCAAGATCTAAAGATATACCTTCAAGCCCTAACCTCCCCGGCAACGGTTCCAGAAAAGAGCTTGATGTCTACTACACACCTTCTTCTTGTAGACGTTGTTGGGCGTCCAAGTGCAGAGGTTTGTAGGATAGTAGCAAATTTCCCTCAAGTGGATGACCTAAGGTTTATCAATCCATGGGAGGTGTAGGATGAAGATGGTCTCTCTCAAGCAACCCTGGAACCAAATAACAAAGAGTCTCTTGTGTCCCCAACACACCCAATACAATGGTAAATTATATAGGTGCACTAGTTCGGCAAAGAGATCGTGATACAAGTGCAATATGGATGGTAGATAAAGGTTTTTGTAATATGAAAATATAAAAACAACAAAGTAACTAATGATAAAAGTGAGCGTAAACGGCATTGCAATGCTAGGAAACAATGCCTAGGGCTCATACTTTCACTAGTGCAAGTTCTCTCAACAATAATAACATAATTGGATCATATAACTATCCCTCAACATGCAATAAAGAGCCACTCCAAAGTCACTAATAGCAGAGGACAAATGAAGAGAATATTGTAGGGTACGAAACCACCTCAAAGATATTCTTTCTGATCAACCTATTCAAGATTCCGCAGTAAAATAACACGAAGCTATTCTTTCCGTTCGATCTATCCTAGAGTTCGTACTAGAATAACACCTTAAGACGTAAATCAACCAAAACCCTAATGTCACCTAGATACTGCAATGTCACCTCAAGTATCCGTGGGTATGATTATACGATATGCATCACACAATCTCAGATTCATCTATTCAACCAACAAAAAGAACTTCAAAGAGTGCCCCAAAGTTTCTACCAGAGAGTCAAGACGAAAATGTGTGCCAACCCCTATGCATAAGTTCACGAGGTCACGGAACTCGCAAGTTGATCACCAAAACATACATCAAGTGGATCACGTGATATCCCATTGTCACCACAGATAAACACATGCAAGACATACATCAAGTGTTCTCAAATCCTTAAAGACTCAATCCGATAAGATAACTTCAAAGGGAAAACTCAATCCATTACAAGAGAGTGGAGGGGGAGAAACATCATAAGTTCCAACTATAATAGAAAAGCTCGCGATACATCAAGATCGTGCCGAATCAAGAACACGAGAGAGAGAGAGAGATCAAACACATAGCTACTGGTACATGGAGAGCGCCAGGATGATGAAGATGGCCACTGGAGAGGGATTCCCCCCTCCGGCAGGGTGCCGGAACGGGTCTAGATTGGTTTTCGGTGGCTACAAAGGCTTGCGGTGGCGGAACTCCTGATCTAGGTTTCTTTCTGGAAGTTTGGGGTTATATAAGAGGCGTTGGAGTCGGGAACAAGTCAGGGGGTCCCCGAGGAGGCCACGAGGTAGGGGGGCACGCCCAGGGGGGTAGGGCACGCCCCCCACCCTCGTGGTGGCCTCGGGACTCTTCTAGCCCATCTCTGGTACTCCGTGGGCTTCTTCTGGTCCAAAAATGATCTCCGTGAAATTTCAGGTCAATTGGACTCCGTTTGGTTTTCCTTTTCTGTGATACTCAAAAACAAGGAAAAAACAGAAACTGGCACTAGGCTCTAGGTTAATAGGTTAGTCCTAAAAATCGTATAAAATGGCATATAAATGCATATAAAACATCCAAGGTTGATAATATAATAGCATGGAACAATCAAAAATTATAGATACGTTGGAGACGTATCATCTTCCTTGGCGCATGCCTAGATACATACTTGATCCTTTTTCCCTCAGGGGTGGTGAGGAGAATTGACTTACTAGCACAATCGACATTTCCTCCATACATCGATAGCCAATCCATGCCTAGTATCACATCCAATCCTTATGACTCCAAAATTATTAGGTCTGAGGGGAAAACATGCCTACCTATGGTCAATGGCATCTGAAAACATCCTCTGTTTGCCATATACTCCGCTCCTGGCGAGCTTACTAACATAGGTGTCTTAAGGGCTTTGGTGGGCAACTTATACTTATCCACAAATCCCCTCGATATGTATGAATGCGATGCACCAGTGTCAAAAAGAACAGTAGCAGTAAATGACTTAAGCAAAAACATACCGATAACTGCATCCGGCTGCTCTTCAACTTCCTCCATGTAAACGTGGTTCACCTATCCTCTGGTGAACGGGTTGGGCTTCTTCCCAAAACTTCCATTGCCATTTCCATTCTTTGCTTCAGGACACTCGGTGGCGTAGTGTCCAGTCTTCCCGCACTTGAAACAAGTAACGTGACTTAGATCCTTCTTGGCGGGTGTAGTGGGGTTGTAACGGTTCTGATCGTTGTTTCCTCCATTCCCATTACCATTTTTGGGGCCACTATGGTTATGTGAACTCCCTCCATTATGAGTGTGGCCTCCATGGTTATGATGGTATGTCCTCCCGAGTTTGGGGTAAAACGAGGCTTCTGCTGAGCTCCAGAATTGTACTTCCCATATCCATACTTCCTTTTGCGGCTCTCTATCTGCTGTTGCTTGCCTTCAATCATGAGGGCCCGGTCTACTAACTCCTTGTAGCTAGTGAATGTTGCCACCATCAACTGCATACTCAGCTCATCATTTAGCCCTTCCATAAACTTCTCCTGCTTTGTGGCATCTGTGGCCACATCATCTGGGGCATAGCGGGCTAATTTGCTGAACTCATCCACGTACCGCCCCACAGTACGATTTCCCTGGCGTAAGTTGTGAAACTCATGCTTCTTCATGCTCATAGCTCCAGTTGAGACGTGTGTAGTGCGGAATGCTTGCTGGAACTGATCCCAAGTGACATTGGCTATGGGGAAAGTGGATGTGTAATTCTCCCACCATGAGGCTGCGGGTCCATCCAGTTGATGTGCGGCAAAGCGCACCTTCTCAGCATCTGTGCAACCTGCGGTGGTCAGCTCCCTTCCAATCCCGCGGAGCCAGTCATCAGCTACAATTGGCTCGGTGCTACTGGAAAACATCGGCGGATTCAACCTCAGAAAATGGACTAAGTTGTCAACTGGAGGTGGTGGCGGTGGGTTGTTGTTGTTGTTGTTGTTGTTGCTGCCTTGGTTCTGGACTAGCAACTACATCAAGGCATTCTGCTGTTGGATCAACTGAGTGAGCTCCGGTGGGAAGACAAATCCGGGGTCACGTCTCGGAGGCACCTGATAGGTTTAGACGGGTGGGAATAGAGTAGAGTGAGGTCTAAAGAGTGATCACTACCCATATGCACATGAAACAAACACATTCATTTCACACCACTCAATTCAAACAAGATCATCCAATCGATCTAAACTATCGTTACAAAATACTCGGACTATTACTATATACATGGGGGATACTAATAGTAATATGGTGGTCGACTAGAAATTTTGATCAGTGGAAGACACCATGATATCCACTCCAGCTTCATCTTCATAATAATCATCACTATCAGGGTCGGAGTCGGTGTCGTCAATTATGATGTAGTCTTCAGGATGGTTGTCCTTCTCAGGTGCGGGATCTCCCATGAATATGCCTAGCTTTTTCTTCAGGTCTTCATTCTTCTCCAGTAGTACTGCAATTTCTTCTTCATATCCATCGCGTGTAGACTTGAGTTCCTCTTCTAGCTCCATGTTCCTGGTCATCACTTTCTTCATGTCTATCATGCTGGCGCACATCTGGTTCTCTTGACGACAAATGTGCTAGTTTAACTCCTGGATGTAGGCTGCAATGGACTTATCCCTCCTGGTGCAAATCATCTCCCATTGCTCATCTCAGCGTCCACATATTTGGTAGATGGTGTCCTTTAGATCCTTGTGGTATACCTCGCCAATGCATCCCATGGCGATATGGGCGGCTGCTACCTCTTGAGCACTTCGTTGGTTTTCCCTTGAAGAGGAAAGGGTGATGCGGTAAAGTAGTGTAAGTATTTCCCTCGGTTCTTGAGAACCAAGGTATCGATCCAGTAGGAGATCACGCTCGAGTCCCACGCACCTACACAAACAAATAAGAACCTCGCAACCAACGCGATAAAGGGGTTGTCAGTCCCTTCACGGTCACTTATGAGAGTGAGATCTGATAGAGATAATAATAATAAGATAAATATTTTTGGTATTTTTATGATATAGATTGAAAGTAAAGATTGCAAAATAAAATAGATTGGAAACTTGTATGATGGAAAATAGACCCGGGGGCCATAGGTTTCACTAGTGGCTTATCTCAAGAGCATAAGTATTACCGTGGGTAAACGAATTACTGTCAAGCAATTGATAGAATTGAGCATAGTTATGAGAATATCTAGGTATGATCATGTATATAGGCATCATGTCCGTGACAAGTAGACCGAAACGATTCTGCATGTACTACTATTACTCCACACATCGACCGCTATCCAACATGCATCTAGAGTATTAAGTTCATAAGAACAGAGTAATGCTTTAAGTAAGATGACATGATGTAGAGGGATAAACTCCTGCAATATGATATAAACCCCATCTTTTTATCCTCGATGGCAATAATGCAATACGTGCCTTGCTGCCCCTGCTATCACTGGGAAAAGACACCGCAAGATTGAACCCAAAGCTAAGCACTTCTCCCATTGCAAGAAAGATCAATCTAGTAGGCCAAACTAAACAGATAATTCGAAGAGACTTGCAAAGATAAACCAATCATACATAAAAGAATTCAGAGAAGAATCAAATATTGTTCATAGATAATCTGGATCATAAACCCACAATTCATCAGATCTCGACAAACACACCGCAAAAGAAGATTACATCGAATAGATCTCCAAGAAGATCGAGGATAACCTTGTATTGAGATCCAAAGAGAGAGAAGAAGCCGTCTAGCTAATACCTATGGACCCGAAGGTCTGAAGTAAACTACTCACACATCACCGGAGAGGCCATGGAGTTGATGTAGAGGCCCTTCGTGATCAATGCCCCCTCCGGCGGAGCTCCGGAAAAGGCCCCAAGATGGGATATCTCGGGTACAGAAGGTTGCGGTGGTGGAATTAGGTTTTCGTGGTGCTCCTGGATGTTTGGGGGGTACGTGGACTTATATAGGAGGAAGAAGTAGGTCGGTGGAGCAACGAGGGCCCACAAGGGTGGAGGGCGCGCCCAGGGGGTAGGCACGCCCCCTGCCTCGTGGCCTCCTCGATTGTTTCTTGATGCCCACTCCAAGTCTCCTGGATCACGTTCATTGAGAAAATCACATTCCCGAAGGTTTCATTCCGTTTGGACTTCGTTTGATATTCCTTTTCGGCGAAACTCTAAAATAGGCAAAAAAACAGCAATTTGGGCTGGGCCACCGGTTACTAGGTTAGTCCCAAAAATGATATAAAAGTGTAAAATAAAGCCCATTAACATCCAAAATAGATAATATAATAGCATGGAGCAATCAAAAATTATAGATACATTGGAGACGTACCAAGCATCCCCAAGCTTAATTCCTGCTCGTCCTCGAGTAGGTAAATGATAAAAAAGAATTTTTGATGTGGAATTCTTTCTAACATATTTCTCAATGTAATTTTTTTTATTTTGGAATGAATGTTCAGATCTGAAAGATTCAAGATAAAAGTTTAATATTGACATAAAAATAGTAATACTTCAAGCATACTAACTAACCAATTATGTCTTCTCAAAATAACATTGCCAAAGAAAGTTATCCCTACAAAATCATATAGTCTGGCTATGTTCCATCTTCACCACATAAAATATTCAAATCATGCACAACCACGATGACAAGCCAAGCAATTGTTTCATACTTTTGATGTTCTCAAACTTTTTCAATCTTCACGCACTACATGAGCGTGAGCCATGGATATAGCACTATATGGTGGAATAGAATGGTGGTTGTGGAGAAGACAAAAAGGAGAAGATAGTCTCACATCAACTAGCGTATCAACGGGCTATGGAGATGCCCATCAATAGATATCAATGTGAGTGGGTAGGGATTGCCATGCAACGGATGCACTGGAGCTATAAGTGTATGAAAGCTCAATAAAAGAAGCTAAGTGGGTGTGCATCCAACTTGCTTGCTCACAAATACATAGGGCATTTTGAGGAAGCCCATCATTGGAATATACAAGGCAAGTTCTATAATGAAAAATTCCCACTAGTATGTGAAAGTGATATCATACGAGACTCTCTATCATGAAGATCATGGTGCTAATTTGAAGCACAAGTGTGGAAAAAGGATAGTAGCATTGTCCCTTCTCTCTTTTTCTCTCATTTTTTTGGGCCTTCTCCCTTTTTATGGCCTTTCTCCTTTTTTTGTTCATCCGAAGTCTCATCTCGACTTGTGGGGGAATCATAGTCTCCATCATCCTTTCCTCACATGGGACAATGCTCTAATAATGATGATCATCACACTTTATTTACTTACAACTCAAGAATTACAACTCGATACTTAGAACAAAATATGACTCTATGTGAATGCCTCCGGCGGTGTACCGGGATGTGTAATGATGCATGAGTGACATGTATGAAGAATTATGAACAGTGGCTTTGCCACAAATACGATGTCAACTACATGATCATGCAAGCAATATGACAATGATGAAGCGTGTCATAATAACGGAACGGTGGAAAGTTGCATGGCAATATATCTCGGAATGGCTATGGAAATGCCATAATAGGTAGGTATGGTGGCTGTTTTGAGGAAGGTATATGGTGGGTGTATGATACCGTCGAAAAGTGCGCGGTATTAGAGAGGCTAGCAATGGTGGAAGGGTGAGAGTGCATATAATCCATGGACTCAACATTAGTCATAAAGAACTCACATACTTATTGCAAAAATCTATTAGTTATCGAAACAAAGTATTGCGCGCATGCTCCTAGGGGGATAGATTGGTAGGAAAAGACCATCGCTCGTCCCCGACCGCCACTCATAAGGAGGACAATCAATAAATAAATCATGCTCCGACTTCGTCACATAACGGTTCGCCATACGTGCATGCTACGGGAATCACAAACTTCAACACAAGTATTTCTCAAATTCACAACTACTCAACTAGCATGACTCTAATATCACCATCTCCATACCTCAAAACAAATATCAAGTATCAAACTTCTCATAGTATTCAATGCACTTTCTATGAAAGTTTTTATATTATTCCTAAAAGCAAATTTCCATGTTGTTCTAAAGGACTCTCAAAATAATATAAGTGAAGCATGAGAGATCAATTATTTTTATAAAATAAAACCACCTCGTGCTCTAAAAGGTATAAGTGAAGCACTAGAGCAAAAATTATATGGCTCAAAAGATATAAGTGAAGCACATAGAGTATTATAATAAATTTCAAATCATGTGAGTCTATATCAAAAGGGTGTGTACAACAAGGATTATTTTGATAAACTAAAAAGCAAAGACTCAAATCATACAAGATGCTCCAAGCAAAACACATATCATGTGGTGAATAAAAATATAGCTCCAAGTGATGTTACCGATAGACGAAGACGAAAGAGGGGATGCCTTCCGGGGCATCCCCATCCTTAGGCTGTTGGTGTCCTTGAATTTTACCTTGGGGTGACATGGGTATCACCAATCTTAGGTTCTTGACACTCCTTATTCCATGATCCATCAAATCTTTACCCAAAACTTGAAAACTTCACAACACAAAACTTAAATAGAAAATCTCGTGAGCTCCGTCAGCGAAAGAAAACAAAACACCACTTCAAGGTACTGTAATGAACTCATTATTGATTTATATTGGTGTTAAACCAACTGTATTCCAACTTCTCTATGGTTTATAAACTCTTTTACTAGCCATAGATTCATCTAAATAAGCAAGCAACACACGAAAAACAGAATCTGTCAAAAATAGAACACTCTGTAGTAATCTATAGCTAACGCAAACTTATGGAACCCCAAAAATTCTAAAATAAATTGATGTACGTGAGGAATTTATCTATAAATCATCTTCAAAAATAATTAACTAAATATCACTTTCCAAATAAAAGTGGCAGCAATTATCATGAGCGCTAAAGTTTCTGTTTTTTACAGCAAGATCAAAAAGACTTTCCCCAAGTCTTCCCAACGGTTCTACTTGGTACAAACACTAATTAAACACAAAAACACAACCAAAACAGAGGATAGATAAATTATTTATTACTAAACATGAGAAAAAATCAAGGAATAAAAATAAAATTGGGTTGCCTCCCAACAAGCGCTATCGTTTAAGGCCCCTAGCTAAGCATAAAAGCAAGGATAGATCTAGGTATTGCCATCTTTGGTAGGAAATCCATAAGTGGATCTCATAATAGATTCACATGGTAATTTAAATTTCTTTCTAGTGAAGTGTTCCATGACTTTCCTTAATGGAAATTGGAATTTAATATTCCCTTCCTTCATATCATTAATTGCACCAATCGTTCTAAGGAAAGGTCTACCAAGAATAATAGGACATGAAGGATTGCAATCTATGTCAAGAACAATGAAATCTATGGGCACATAGTTCCTATTTTCAACAATAAGAACATCATTAATTATTCCCATAGGTTTTTTAATAGTGGAATCCGCAAGGTGCAAGTTTAAAGAACAATCATCAAATTCACGGAATCCTTACAAATCACATAAAGTTTTTGGAATCGTGGAAACACTAGCACCCAAAGCACACAAAGCATAGCATTCATGATCTTTAATTTTAATTCTAATAGTAGGTTCCCACTCATCATAAAGTTTTCTAGGGATAGAAACTTCCAACTCAAGTTTTTCTTCATAAGATTGCATCAAAGCATCAACGATATGTTTAGTAAAAGCTTTATTTTGACTATAAGCATGAGGAGAATTTAGCACGGATTGCAACAAGGAAATACAATCTATCAAAGAGCAATTATAATAATTAAATTCCTTGAAATCCAAGATAGTGGGATCATTTCTATTTAAAGTTTTGATCTCTTCAATCCCACTTTTAACAATTTTTGCATCAAGATCTAAAAACTCCGAATTTTTAGAATGCCTTCTAGGTAAAGGTGGCTCATCTTCAGTCCCATCATTATCAAGATTCATATTGCAAAACAAAGATTTAATAGGGGACACATCAATAACTTTTAGATCTTCATTTTTATTTTCATAGTAACTAGAAGAACACGCTTCCACAAAGCAATCTTTCTTAGCACGCATCCTAGCGGTTCTTTCATTGCACTCATCAATGGAAATTCTCATGGCCTTGAGAGACTCATTGATATCATTCTTAGGTGGAATAGATCTAAGTTTCAAAGAATCAACATCAAGAGAAATTCTATCCACGTTCCTAGCCAACTCTTTTGCGAAGTAATAAATTCCTTAACACTAGATTCAAAATCAGAGGGCATCTTATTATAATTTCCATAAGAATTGTTGTAGGAATTACCATAATTATTAGAGAAATTACTAGGAAACGGCCTAGAATTAAAATTACCTCTATACGCGTTGTTACCAAAATTGTTCCTACCAACAAAATTCACATCCATAGATTCATTATTATTCTCAATCAAAGTAGACAAAGGCATATCATTAGGATCAGTAGGAGCACTCTTATTAGAAAACAATTTCATAAGTTCATCCATCTTTCCACTCAAAACATTAATTTCTTCTATCACATGCACTTTTTTATTAGTAGATCTTTCGGTGTGCCATTGAGAATAATTAACCATAATATTATCTAGGAGTTTAGTAGCTTCTCCTAAAGTGATTTCCATAAAAGTGCCTCCCATGGCCGAATCTAAAATATTTCTAGAAGCAAAATTCAATCCGGCATAATTTTTTTGTATAATCATCCAAAGATTCGAACCATGTGTAGGGCAATTACGTATCATTAATTATATCCTCTCCCAAGATTGTGCAACATGTTCATGATCAAGTTGATTAAAATTCATAATATCATTTCTAAGAGAGATGATCTTAGCGGGAGGAAAATACTTAGAGATAAAAGCATCTTTGCACTTATTCCATGAATCAATACTATTTTTAGGCAAAGACGAAAGCCAAGCTTTAGCACGATCTCTAAGCAAAAAAGGAAATAGCTTAAGTTTAACAATATCATTACCCACATCTTTCTTCTTTTGCATATCACACAAATCAACAAAGTTGTTTAGATGGGTAGCGGCATCTTCACTAGGAAGGCCGGCGAATTGATCTTTCATGACAAGATTCAAAAAAGCAGCATTAATTTCACAAGATTCAACATCGGTAAGAGGAGCAATCGGAGTACTAATAAAATCATTATTGTTGGTATTGGCAAAGTCACACAATTTAGTATTGTCTTGAGCCATTGTGACAAGCAAGCAATCCAACACACGAGAAAACAAAAAGCAAGCGAAAAAGAAGCGAACGGAAAAAGAGAGGGCGAATAAAACGACAAGGGTGAAGTGGGGGAGAGGAAAATGAGAGGCAAATGGCAAATAATGTAATGCGAGGGATAAGAGTTTGTGATGGGTACTTGGTATGTCTTGACTTGTGCGTAGACTCCCCGACAACAGCGCCGGAAATGGCTCGTTGTCGGGAGTCAAATCTTGACTTGACTTGACTTGGCGCAAATCTCCCCGGCAATGGCGCCAGAAATCCTTCTTGCTACCTCTTGAGCATTGTGTTGGTTTTCCCTTGAAGAGGAAAGGGTGATGCAGTAAAGTAGCGTAAGTATTTCCCTCGGTTTTTGAGAACCAAGGTATCAATCCAGTAGGAGATCACGCTCGAGTCCCATGCACCTACACAAACAAATAAGAACCTCGCAACCAGCACGATAAAGGGGTTGTCAATCCCTTCACGGTCACTTACGGGAGTGAGATCTGATAGAGATAATAATAATAAGATAAATATTTTTGGTAGTTTTATGATATAGATTGAAATTAAAGATTGCAAAATAAAATAGATTGGAAACTTGTATGATGGAAAATAGACCCGGGGCCATAGGTTTCACTAGTGGCTTCTCTCAAGAGCATAAATATTATGGTGGGTAAACGAATTACTGTCAAGCAATTGATAGAATTGAGCATAGTTATGAGAATATCTAGGTATGATCATGTATATAGGCATCACGTCCGTGACAAGTAGACCGAAACGATTCTGCATCTACTACTATTACTCCACCCATTGAACGCTATCCAGCATGCATCTAGAGTATTAAGTTCATAAGAACAGAGTAATGTTTTAAGTAAGTTGACATGATGTAGAGGGATAAACTCATGCAATATGATATAAACCCCATCTTTTTATCCTCGATAGCAACAATACAATATGTGCCTTGCTGCCCCTGCTATCACTGGGAAAGGACACCGCAAGATTGAACCCAAAACTAAGCACTTCTCCCATTGCAAGAAAGATCAATCTAGTAGGCCAAACCAAACTGATAATTCGAAGAGACTTGCAAAGATAAACCAATCATACATAAAAGAATTCAGAGAAGAATCAAATATTGTTCATAGATAATTTGGATCATAAACCCACAATTCATCGGATCTCGACAAACACACCGCAAAAGAAGATTACATCGAAGAGATCTCCAAGAAGATCGAGGAGAACCTTGTATTGAGATCCAAAGAGAGAGAAGAAGCCATCTAGCTAATAACTATGGACCCGAAGGTCTAAAGTAAACTACTCACACATCACCGAGAGGCCATGGAGTTGATGTAGAGGCCCTCCGTGATCAATGCCCCCTCCGACGGAGCTCCGAAAAGGCCCCCAAGATGGGATCTCTCCGGTACAAAAGGTTGTGGCGGTGGAATTAGGTTTTCGTGGTGATCCTAGATGTTTGGGGGGTACGTGGACTTATATAGGAGGAAGAAGTAGGTCAGTGGAGCAACGAGGGGCCCACGAGGGTGGAGGGCGCGCCTAGGGGTAAGTGTGCCCCCCTGCCTCGTAGCCTCCTCGATTGTTTTGTTGACGCCCACTCCAAGTCTCCTAGTTCACGTTCGTTGAGAAAATCATGTTCCCAAAGGTTTCATTCCGTTTGGACTCCGTTTGATATTCCTTTTCGGTGAAACTCTAAAATAGGAGAAAAAACAGCAATATGGTTGGGCCTCCGGTTAGTAGGTTAGTCCCAAAAATGATATAAAAGTGTAAAATAAAGCACATTAACATCCAAAATAGATAATATAATAGCATGGAGCAATAAAAAATTATAGATACGTTGGAGACGTATCAGCGGCCATGTTCTTTCTTAGACTCCAGGTTGGTGCATCAAAGGAAAACTCTCTGGGCTCAGTAACTGATGTGAATGTCCTTCCCGGAACATGTTCTCGAATTGTCCAGTGCTCTTCTTCAGATAGAGTGGTGGTGTAGGTCCCGATGAAGCTTGGTATTCCGATACTCACGTACCTAGTGACTTCCTTCAAGTGCCGTCCAAAAGGTGTGTCTTCATCCAGTTGAGAGAACTTGTTCCTCAGGTCTGCCATCTATAGAGTAGAAAATGGAGAGGAGTCAGAAATGAGTAGAGTAGAGTGTCCTATGGATTATCCTAGTGGTCGCGTCCTATAGTCAGTGTGTGCTCTGATACCATCTTGTAGCGACCCGACCTCAGACGGTCAAGTCTCTGTGTTTAAGTGTCATCCCTGGATCGGTTTTGCTGACACACACAATACTCGAGGATTTATAACAGAGTTCAATCACACACTTATTACATTGAATGTCTCAAAAGAGAACTTATTACAATAATATGGCTGAAGGCCATCTAAATAAGATAACAGCAGAAGCTTCGAAGGTAGTAGAGTCCATGCAACTCCACGGCAAAACTGAGTGCATGACAACGACCTAGCGTACCTTACTCTTCATCTGAAACTCTGCAACACAATACGTTGCAGCCTATGTAGGTCAGCACATGGAATATGCTGGCAAGATAACACTATAGAGCAATGAACAAATAACAGCTATCACTACATGCATATATGGCTGGTGGAATATATTTTTCCCTACAGCAAAGCTAGTTTTTCCCTACAACAAAGGAATATATTTTATTTAACTACAAAGTTTGTTGAAATCATTGAGAAGGTTCCTCCAACTCAATCCCAAAGTAATAGCTATAAGCCAAAAAATTAATCAAGTGAAGTGATGAGATCAAACCAAAAAATTTCAAGTACCAGATACTCGAGATGTCCATAACCGGGGACACAGCTAACCATGATTAGTTTGTACACTATGCAAAGGTTTGCGCACTTTTCCCCCACAAGACTTGATCTCCTCCATTGTATTTCTCGCACTGCATGGTGTTTGAGAAACGGATGACCGAGACACAGTCTTTCCGAAGAGGTCCCCTTAACCGATAGATAGGCCGGTACACCTACAATCCCCTACATCTGCTAGCCCATCATGGAAAGGATTCCCACAACTTACTCAACTATGCTAGAGCCCATAATGGCTTGTGGCTGCACACGGAAGTTTCTAGCATGAACAATCTTATGATCCCTTTGAGCCTGGGTGGCAAACCATAGGATGATCACACGGGTACTCCGGGATAACCTAGGACAACACTGGATTGCTCCAGGTGTCCGGACAACCACTGGGTGCTCCAGGGTGCCCCAACCAATCCACCCAGATGTGTATTAAAGTAGCCACCTTAAGTTAACCATTAATTAATAATAACTCTCACATCTTCATGAATCTCTCAAACCAATCCACGTCTACGAGCATAGCATAGCAATATAAGCATAACATAGTAACTCCCATGGTTTAAAATAAAAAGGGCAATAGGTTCTACCTCTTCAACTACTTCCCAATACCCACATGTTAACAGATCCTACTCATGCAATGTTTGAGGGTTGAAACTAATGCATAAAAACTGGGTAAATAAGGGGTATGATCAAAGTGTTACTTGCCTTGCTAACGATATCAAAAACCCTAGTGACTCATAGTAGCAAGCTTCACACTCCGGATACTCTATCGTAAAAAAACAATAGCATACATAAGCATTCAAGCATAAGATGCAAGGGTGAAACTCAAGAGAAAAGAACTAAGCTAGAAATTCAAGAGAAAAGCTTCGATTTGCAAAAAGAATCAATTAAATCGGAGCTAAGAAACTCAAACTACGATCAAAAAAGTTCGAAAACAAATCTGCTTGAAACCAAATTTTAAATTGTCAAAACCATGTTCAAATTGATTATCTGGAAAGAGAGGAACAAGACAGAGATTTTGGCATTGGTTTCACTGGATTTGGACAAACGAGTAAAAAGTAACGAGGGTTTGAAGTTTAGGGACTAATCTGTGATAAAAGTATTTGCGGATATTTCCCTGACCGAACATTAAAACTAAAAAAAAAAATCTAACGAACGAACGTTCGTAAACAGAGACTAACAAACGGACATGTTCACTAACAGATAAGAAACGAGTGAATGTTCGGTAGTTAACCTAAATAATAATAAAAAACCATTCTAATCTAAACTAGAAAACGAACAAAAAACCGAAGAAAACCTAACGGTTTTTACCGGTTAACCGAAGAAAACCGGCGGCGAGGTCAGCGGCGGGATCCGGCGGCGGCGAACGACGGCGCGGGCGGGGCGGCGACGGTGCGGTGGTGGCGGCAGCTAGCTGGGGCGGCGCTAGGCGGCGGCTCGGCGAACGACAGCGCGGGCGGCTGTGGTGGCGTGGCTCGGGTGGCGGAGCGGTGGTGAGGAGGAGGCGGCGGGGCGGCTCGCCTTATAAAAGGCCAGGAGGCTTGGCTTGCGGGAGGGGCGGCGGCGCGGTGGAGTCCGAGCCGGACTCCATGGCTGCGGCGGTGGTGGTAGGGACTCCCGAGCGGGAGGCGGTGCGCTCGGCTGGGCCGGCTGGGCTACGGCCCAGTCGGGCGAAGAAGATTTTTTTTTAAATAATTCCACCACGAAAGAAAATTTCTAATAGAATATAAAAAAATTCTAAAAAATACCAAAACAATTTTCACTATCCAAACCTAATATTTAGGACAAGATGAACATTTTTCTGGCCTAAAATGCAATTTTCAAAAATGCATGTTTTTCTCTAATTAAAATAAAATAGCAAATAAAATACAAATAAAATAGTAATTTCATTTTAAAATTTCTTCTCCAATATTTCTCTCTTGTTGAAGAAGTCATTTTATCTTCTCTCATTTATTTTTGTTATTAATAATAATTGGAGGGAAAATATTAAAATCAAATTGATCCTTTATTCAAATTTGAAATAAATTCAAATATGATATTTTAGTGAAACCTCCAACTCTCTCCTTGGGTCCTTGAGTTGCTTAAGATTTCTAGGATCACAACCAAATGCAAAAATAAAATATGATATGCATATGATGACCTATGTATAACATCCAAATTGAAAATTGGGATGTTACATGATCCATATCAACTAAACCATGTCCGATCATCATGTGAGATGGAGTAGTTTTTAAATGTGAACATCACTATGTTGATCATATCTACTATATGATTCACGTTCGACCTTTCGGTCTTAGTGTTTTGAGGCCATATCTTCATATGCTAGACTCGTCAAGTTTAACCCGAGTATTCTGCAAGTGCAAAACTGGCTTGCACCAGTTGTATGGGAACATAGAGCTTATCACACACGATCATCACGTGGTGTCTCAGCACGACGAACTGTAGCAATGGTGCATACTCAGGGAGAACACTTGTACCTTGAAATTTAGTGAGGGATCCTCTTATAATGCTACCGCCATACTGATGTCTACTACACAAGCTTCTTCTTGTAGACATTATTGGGCCTCCAAGTGTAGAGGTTTGTAGGATAGTAGCAAATTTCCCTCAAGTGGATGACCTAAGATTTATCAATCCGTGGGAGGCGTAGGATGAAGATGGTCTCTCTCAAACAACCCTGCAATCAGATAGCAAAGAGTCTCTTGTGTCCCCAACACACCCAATACAATGGTAAATTGTATAGGTGCACTAGTTCGGCGAAGAGATGGTGATACAAGTGCAATATGGATGGTAGATATAGGTTTTTGTAATCTGGAAAATATAAAAACAACAAGGTAACTAATGATAAAAGTGAGCACAAATAGTATTGCAATGCTTCAAAACAAGGCCTAGGTTTCATACTTTCACTAGTGCAAGTTCTCCCAACAAGGATAACATAATTAGATCATATAACTATCCCTCAACATGCAACAAATAGTCACTCCAAAGTCACTAATAGCGGAGAACAATTGAAGAGATTATTGTAGGGTACTAAACCACCTCAAAGTTATTCTTTTCGATCAATCCAATGGGCTATTCCTATAAGTGTCACAAACAGTCATGGAGTTCGTAGTAAAATAACACCTTAAGACACAAATCAACCAAAACCCTAATGTCACCTAGATACTCCAATGTCACCTCAAGTATCCGGGTGTATGATTATACGATATGCATCACACAATCTCAGATTCTTCTATTCAACCAACACAAAGAACTTCAAAGAGTGCCCCAAAGTTTCTACCGGAGAGTCAAGACGAAAACGTGTGCCAACCCCTATACATAGATTCCCAAGGTCACAGAACCCGCAAGTTCATCACCAAAACATACATCAAGTGAATCAATAGAATACCCCATTGTCACCACGGGTATCCCACGCAACTCTACAAAAAAAATACACTTCCGTGATGATACATGTTTGTCACAGTAGGTCGCGTTTTTTGTCATGCATGTACATCCATGATGATTTTATGACAGAATCAAGATAGTCATACCTGTGCTGTCGTAGAAGTGTTCCATGACATTACCAAAATTATCATCACGGAAGTGTCCACTTCCATGACGATAAATCGCGCGTCACAGAAGTGCCTTCGTCAAGGGTGACCGACACGTGGCATCCACCGTAATGGAACGCCGTTAAGCTATCGGGTCAGGTTTTGGATCCGATAACCCGTTAACAGCCCCGACCAATGGGGATTTTCCACATGTAAAATCATCATTGGCTGGAGGAAACACATGTCGGATCACCGTTGGAACAGATGTCATCCGCTCATTGGACCGAAGGCGCCTATGATACGATGACACGTGGCACGACCCAACAGAGGCCCATTCTTGTGAAAAGGTCAGCCTGTTTGACTTGGTCAAAAGGTGGCGGGCCGGCCCACGGAAAGCCTGTTAATGGCCTGTTCGCATATAGCCCATTTACAGCCCGCTAACCCAGGGCCCGTTACACCCTATCCGAATTAGGCCCAGTAGCGTCATCTGGGCCGTCCAATATGATTCAGCCCGTTTTAACATCCGGCCCATGTGTGGCCCATGACTTCTTTCGGCCCATATGAGGACCTTTGTAACTCTTGGCCCATTAACGGCCCGTGGTGGAACTGGCCCGTAATGAACAGTGTATCACTTTATACCCATTAACGGCCCGTTATTCCATTGGGTTGTTTCCAGCCCAAGTTATCTTTCAGCCTTCTCAGGGCCCATTGATTGTTGGGCTCATTTGCAGCATTCGGTTACATACGGCCCGTTACTGTCATTTTCTGCTTGTGGGCCAAATTCTGCCTGTCGTTACAGTCGGCCCGTTTGCGGACCGTTAATACGTTGGGCCATTTTCATGTCAAAAAAACCGTTGGGCTTTTTTCATAGAGTTATCAAATACGGCCTATTAACAGCCCGTTATGGTCCACGAATAGTACGGCCCATGATTGGCGAAATGATGATACGCCCCATAGAAGGCCCATGGATCCTACGGCCCGTATGAGGCCCATGGATAGTACGACCCGTAGAAGGCCCATGGATCGTACGGCCCGTAGAAGGCCCATGGACCCTAAGGCCCATATAGAAGGCCGATGGATCCTACGGCCGGGCGAAGGCCCATGGATCATACGGCCTGCAGGAGGCCCATGGTTACAACAGTCTGTGTGTTGCCATGATTATTTTGGCCTAGTTACCAAAAATAGGCTATTGTGGCCACTAGAAAAAAATAGAAAAAGAACTGCAGTGACTACAAGCAAACAACTAAACAACACAATAAGGAACTAAATAAGCAATCAATTAACGCTAGCCTATTACCGCTATTACACATATTGCATCCACTGGGCATCAAAGTTCGCCAGCAGTGCAAATATAGGGAACAAAGCAGCACATTACATACACTGGCCGTCAAAATTGGCCACCAGTGCAAATAAACGCGGCAGCAAAACAAGAGCATAACTGAAACAACTTCAGAAGAGCTCAAGAAACATTATCCTGGGTATCCACCATGCTGGAAATAAGCTTAGCAAGCTGATTAGCTTTGTCCTGTTTGGCGCTAAAATCCTCCAACGCTTGCTGTTGCACCAGAAAGTATGCATCTGAATGCTCCAGGGACTTCCGCAGTCCTTCCGCTTCTTGTCGCAGCACAGCTAATCGATGTCTTTTAGCTTGTAGTCGAGACTCAAGAAACCAAACTGATTCAGACAGTGAGTTTGAACAGCTTGTGCAAGCGGTAGTGGCCAGTAACTCGAACACTAAACCAAGACAGGACTTTGGGGTTGTCTCGCTGTCTTCAAGATAGTCTTCCTTAGCTGTTTTATCAGCTTTGTTGGAGACCAACAAGGATGTGTCACTATCCTGAACCTTATCTGCATTACTTCCTTTACCATTGCTCAATAAGGCACTCTTCCCCAATATTCTGTCAGCATTCTAAAAGAAGAAACAAGCAGACACATAACAAGTTTAGCATGGGGTTGGGGGTATAGGGGAAGCATAATATCTCACCCAAACTAGCAAATCCTACATCCAGCTGTATCCATCCTTCAACACATAACCAAGAAACCTTCGGAAACCATCTACCTCAACCTTCGAAAAGCATCCGTTATACAAGTTATGGCGATACTCCCGAACTCCCGCCCCAGTACTGGGTGGCGTCGAGGTTATCTCACCAACGAACTGCATAAAAGAGATTTTCGATGTCGGCGAACATATCTCAAGTATTCCAGAATTGCAACGATAAAATTATGATGGCAACACCTTAGAGCTCAACTCCCCGGGACACTTCCACTAAACCCCTGACAGGAGGCACCAAGACAATGTTCTCATCATAAGCCATCGGAATGATTCCAAGACACTCGCGTGATCCTAAAAAAAATTTGGTGAAATTTGAGAAGAGAAGAGTCAAAACTCTACGTCAGGATGCCTTACCAGAGCGATGAGGAGACTGGGAAGTAAAAAGAATTCCTAAGCTCTCCGATATATAATTCCTAAGGACTCAAAACATTTTTCTAGACACAACTCGGCTGCTAAAAACGATCAAGCAATGGGGCTCCTAATGTCGGGGAAGGCTCTGATTACCAACTTGTAACACCCTCGATGCGACTATAGCTCCCACGTGTCGAGGCACGACTTAGAGACATAATCGCATTGAAGGCATATGTCGCAAGTTAGGCAATCTTCACAACATCCCATGTAATATGAATAATAAAGGGGAGAACATAGTGGGCTTACACTCGCCACGTCACATCAGAGTACATAAATAACATCCATCATCCAAACACTCATGGCCCGACTACGGCGCCAAAATAGAAGAAAACCCAACATGCGACAACGGTCCCAATCAAACCCCAACTAGGCACCACTACTGATCATCAGAAAAAGACACGTAGTAACACTGAGAGTCCTCGTCGAACTCCCACTTGAGCTCGTACTCGTCACCTGGAGCGGAATCACCTGGACCTGCATCTGAAGTTATAGTATCTGTGAGCCACAGGGACTCAGCAATTTCGCACCCTCGTGATCAAGACTATTTAAGCTTATAGGAATGGTAAGGCAAATATATGTGGAGCTGCAGCAAGCGACTAGCATATATGGTGGCTAACTTATACGCAAAAGAGAGCGAGAAGAGGAGGCAAAGCGCGAGCGAGAATCTAGAGGAACAACCTGCGCAAGATAACTCCAACACCGTGTCCACTTCCCGGACTCCGCCGAGAAGAGGCCATCACGGTAACACACTTAGTTGATTCATTTTAATTAATTAAGGTTCAAGTTATCTACAACCGGACTTTAACAAATTCCCATCTGCCCATAACCGCGGGCACGGCTTTCGAAAGTTCAATCCCTGCAGGGGAGTCCCAACTTAGCCCATGACAAGCTCTCACGGTCAACGAAGGAATAGACCTCCTCCCAAGATGTTCCGACCAGACTCGGTATCTCGGTAACTCAAGACACTTCGACAGGTTAAAACAAGACCAGCAACACCGCCCGAATGTGCCGACAAATCCCGATAGGAGCTCCGCATATCTCTTTCTCAGGGCACACTCGGATGAACACTACGTACAACTAAAACCAACCCTCAAGTTGCCCCGAGGTGGCGCTGCAAGTGGCTCTATTTGGACCAACACTCAGAGGAGCACTGGCTCGGGGGGGTTAAAATAAGATGACCCTTGAGTCTGCAGAACCCAAGGGAAAGAAAAGGCTAGGTGGCGAATGGTAAAACCAATGTTGGGCATTGCTGGAAAAGCTTTAATCAAGGCGAACTATCAAGGGGTTCCCATTATAACCCAACCGCGTAAGGAACGCAAAATCCGGGAACATAACACCGATATGACGGAAACTAGGGCGGCAAGAGTGGAACAAAACACTAGGCGAGAGGCCGAGCCTTCCACCCTTCACCAAGTATATAGATGCATTAAGATAACATAGCAATATAATGATATCCCAACAAGTAAGTAAATGTTCCAACAAGGAACGGCTCCAAACTTCACCTGCAACTAGCAACGCTATAAGAGAGGCTGAGCAAAGCGGTAACATAGCCAATCAACGGTTTGCTAGGACAAGGTGGGTTAGAGGTTTGACATGGAAATTGGGAGGCTGACAAGCAAAAGGTAGGCATCGCAGCATTGGCATAGCGAAAGAGCGAGCAAACTAGCATAGCAAAGATAGTAGTGATTTCGAGGGTATGATCATCTTGCCTGCACAGTTGTCAGAGTTGACTGGATCGTCACAAGCAAACTCAACGGTCTCCTCGGTAGCGAACTCGTCTCCCGACTCTACCCAAACAAGACAAACAGGCAACAAGGATTCAATCAACCACGTGCAAGACCAAGCAATATGATGAAATGATGATATGCTATGCGGGATGCGATGCGGGATGCAAAATGCAAGATATGACAGGAAATGCATGAACCTGGCCTCAACTTGGAATTCCAAGTGTGCCACTGGAAAGAGGGGATGAAATCGCGTGAAAACGATATAAAGATCATCGGAATCGGAGTTACGGTTTGGAAAGGCAAGCGTTCCAAAAATGACACCGGTCTGCGATTTACAGCAAGTAGGCATCTAAATGCAATGAGATGAACATGCTACAGCCACCAAACATGACAACAAAATAAATGGCAGGGATGCACACAAGATGCTTAACAAAAGACTAGCACTGAGCTACGGCCAATTCATCCATTATGAGGTTCAAACAAGCATGGCAAAAACGCAAATGCAAAACAGATCCCAGACTTAGTGAAATTAACACTTGTCTGAAATTTCAGATCACGAAGCCCTCTTCGGAGCAGCAAAACAACATGATACATGACCTGATTATGACAAAGAAGAACATGGCATGGAGCTACTGAACAAGCTTAACAAAAGTCCCAAAGTGACCTGGGGCCAAAAGGGATCACAAAATATACTAACGGGCACACGAACATAGCTAAAACACAATCAGTTTTCGGACTTAGTGAAAACTGAGACATGCTGAAACATAACTCACGAAGGCATGTAAACAAGCTCGATGCACTCACCACGGTGCAAGTCATGGCAAGGAAGGCATACATCCATTAAGAAGGCACGAAATTCTAGCTAGACATGGCAAGAACAATGGCATAGCATGCACGGATCAACTACAATAGCATCGGCAAAATCACAAACGAGTTGACGATCTGCCCAGATTCACCACAAAGCAAAAGTAGAGCTCGATTGACTCAAGATAGGGTGCTCCATAATTGCAAACAAAGACATGGATAGAAAGAGCAAGACATGATTAACAAAAATCCTTTACTGATCATCCTCAAAAGAGGCACAAATCACTAGGAAACAAGCTGAACATATGGCATCATGAACTAAATAATCCCAGACTTAGTGAAAACTACTAAGTCCCTGAAAACAGATTTACCGGATGCCTCACTTTGCAAGCTTGCACAAGTCACCACACACATCCTAAAAATGCATGGGTTGCACCTCTCGAAAGATAACAAGATGCTTAACAAAACATATGAAGGACTCACAGGCATATCATGCACACATTAATCATGGCAAAAATGACAAAAGTCTAAGATGAACTAGCAGATGTGACAATTAACTCACGAAGCCTCCTTCTAACAGCATTTCGGGCATCAAGAGGATCTCAAATGAAAATGATGCAATGGAAAGAAATGATGTACTCGTCGAGACGAACATTTTGATGTGCTATATGTCTAAATCAGAGCTACGGATGCAAAGTTACGGGGCCTCGAACATGAGCATATGGAGTAAAAAATCTAGGGACTTAGCAAAAAAACAACCTCGCGGATTAGGGTTACTGTAGCTAGATCTGGGACCAGATCGGGCGCACGGAACCTGAGGTTGGCCGGCGCGAGCTGGAGCTCGCCGGAGTGAACGCTGGTGGCCGGAGCCGGCGAGGAAGCGGCGAGGGCGAGGCAGGGCCGGCGGAGGCGGCGGCGGAGGCGGCGATCCGCGGG
>NC_041384.1:396112597-396125477 GCF_002162155.2 Triticum dicoccoides | reverse complement strand
GGGATCCGGCGATCCAGGCGGCGAGGCGACGCGCGGGGAGGCGCGGGCGGCGATGGGCCGGGCGGGCCCGCTGCGGGCTCGTCGGGCCACGGCAGCGGCTCGCGGCGGAGGGACACGTGGTGCTCTGTCACTGGTGCGGGCGGACAGCGGACGATGTCCGGCCGGGGACGGACACGTCCGGCGCGGCGCGGGGGCGATTTAGGGTTTCGAAGAGGGAGAGAGATCCGAATTTCGGGGGGGTGTACATATAGGCATAGAGGGAGCTAGGAGAGTCCAAAAGAGGTGCGGTTTTTGGCCACGCGATCGTGATCGAACGCTCTAGATGATGGAGCAGAGTTTGGTGGGTTTTGGGCCAAAATGGAGGGGTGTTGGGCTGCAACACACACGAGGCCTTTTCGGTCCCTCGGTTAACCGTTGGAGTATCAAACGAAGCCCAAATGATACGAAACTTGACAGGCGGTCTACCGGTAGTAAACCAAGGCCGCTTGGCAAGTCTCAGTCCAATCCAGAAATGTTTAATCTCCACACACGAAAGAAAGCTAGAAATGACCACCGGAGGAGAACGAAGCGCCGGAATGCAAAACGGACAACGGGGAAAATGCTCGAATGCATAAGACGAACACGTATGCAAATGTAATGCACATGATGACATGATATGAGATGCATGACAAAGACAACAACACACGGAGACAAAGACCCGAACCCGAGAAATAAATATAACTTAACGCCGGAAACGGCAAGAGTTGGAGTACAAATTGGGAAAGTTATATCTGGGGCGTTACAATGCTTAGTTATATCTGGTCGTTGCCGATGGCAAAAACCCACTGTCAACACGTCCCGATCCGGGGTCCACGCCGTTCTCTCTCACAAAGACGGTGAGGTTGCCTTCGTCCCTTGCTCACTGCCGCGACGTGGGCAGTTGCCGCCTCCCGCCGCCCTCCTCAAGGTTGAGCTACGTCCCTCAGGTACAACTCCCTTTACAGCCGGCTTGCACCACTGCTCCAGCTGCCCACATCACTCCCTGTGGATATTGCTCTACTTCTTTACCCCGCACATACCTCTACTGGCTTCCACGTACTGTATTTGTGATGAGTTTATGTCTCATCAACTAGTCCCAATAATCTTATTCTAATCATGCTTGTTCAATTTCTTTGCCACAGGGATGCTCATCTCGATTTTGGTGAAACTGCACAAAATGATCTGATGGTCAAAAGGTTGCAAACTTCATTTATTAGGAAGCTCGAACGTTGCCAGCAAATTGAAGCCTGGTCAGGGTTCACGGTTCAAGGGCTAGGGACTGCATGGATCGTTTTTTTCTTTAGCTGCCTCTGTTCTAAAATAAGTATCAACTTTAGTAGTAGTACAACTTTGTACTAAAGTTTGCACAAAGTTGAGAAACTTATTTTGGAACGGAGGGAGTACATATTTGCTATGATCTGTCAATCATTGAGATGCAACAGCATGCATGTTAGTCTCCTTTGTATTTGATGAAATGTTGCAACGGGCAACCTTGGATGCAAGATACATGTAATAGAAGCTGGAAGCTTCATAGCATTGTAAAAATTTATCTCACTGATAAATTACAGTACGTACTATACTAGTACTTCCTCCGTTCCTAAATATAAGTCTTTGTAGATTTCACCACGAACCACATGCGGATGTATATAGATGCATTTTAAGTGTAGATTCATTCATTTTGTTCCGTATGTAGTGGAATCTGTACAAAGATTTATATCTACTAGTAATAGCTAGCCCCCACTACTAGGAATTCTCTATCCTCCCCTTGAGCCACATCATCAAAATTGATGTAGCCATTAGATGAAGTAATCAGTCCATAATAGCCGTCTGATCTTGACGTTGAGAGGCTCCACACTAAGCCACATGCAAGCATGCAAAAATACCATGCCACATGCATGTGAGTGTGTTTTAAATCACATCAACATGTCTGCATGCAAGCATGCACCGATAGCATGCATGTAAGTGAGCTTTTAAGTCCCATTAACATGTCAAAAAGAAAAATATAATCCCATTATGCAGTAGGAGTTGGCTGATCTTTTTTCCTTACGTGGGATGATCTAAATGATGATGGGAGTTTATTTAGTTTGGCTACCACATTTGTCATGCGGTTATAGAGTTAGGTGTCGCACGGTTCTTGCACGCCTCCGCTGTAAGAATGGAGAAAATTGTAATCTAGTAGTAGTATACCTCATTTCGCCGAAAGCGTGGGACATCTAGCAGTCCTACCACCTCAGTAATAAAGACCAATGAGCCGTCAAATCACATAGACCCAGCAGTAAGTTGGACGGACGAAGCAACCATCACTCTTGCAACAGTGAGAGGTCGCGTCCGCTCTGCCCGGGCATGAATGCGACACCGATTCTTTGGAGCGGCGCTGACCGTTTCGGGCGGGAAGCGCGCGCGGGCGATGGAGGGGCTTTGGGTGGGCCAGGCTGGTCAGGAGCGGGCGTGGCAGCTGTCCACATGTCCCTACCGGACACGCCCGGAAACAAGAGGATGTACCGACTCTCGCGGCTAAAATCGTACACTACACAACATCTCTCTGTAGGAGTAGGTCAATCTGTTGCTCTCTCTAACACACACATGGGGTTAAACACACACACACACACACACACGCACACGCATGCACCTTGGTCCCATTGCACCTTCTAACGTGACTTATTACACCTAGATGGAGGGAGTAGTAAGTATACGAGATACGGTGGCACACTGACTTAAGTAGAATACAAGTGCCCAAAATTTGTGTGCATGTTATAATAAGGATTCACTTAAAATAGTACGTGAGCGAACAGAGGGATCAATTGGACATTGTTCTCGAGCAGTAGCGACATGTGTGAGGTAAGATACACCGCTAGCACTTTTAATTTTTCTTATTAATTTGTTTGTTTCACCCTCTGACTGGTGGGACCCAACGTACTACGTGGAGAGAGGTAAGGTGACTAAGGCTGCATTATTTCTGCACCACTGTGGATAGTCTTACCACCAAAGCCACATGACACAGTTATGATTGAAATCCCAATGACTCCCACAAACAAAAAAACACGACATGCTTGTCACACGAATGCGGGAATGTATAAAAGGTTATTTCCCTCTCATTGAACATAACGGGAGGGTTGTGTAGCTGGTTAGCCTGTTCGCTCACTCTCTCGCCCTCTCCCGCTGGAGCCTCAGCGCTTGTAGTTGCTCTCTTCACACTCTCTCGCCCTCTCCAGATCTAAACAAGACTTTGTTGGCCTCTCTCTCCCCTCACTGCTTCTCAAAGAGCCGGTAGGATCCGTCCGCTGGGAAGGGAAGGAGGCTTAACGCTGTCGCCGTCGGCGAGGGACTACCGGCGCAGCTGTTCACTTTCCACCCAGCGGCGGCACGGGAGGGCCTCCGACCCCTTCTTCTTCACCGCCGTCTTGTCGCCCACCGAACCACGCCCCAAGAACCTTAAGGTATAATTTACTTACTCCACATGCGTTGCTCTAGCTGCATGTATACCATGAATCTAGGACGTGGTTCAAAGAGGAAAGGAGTGGGGGAAAGTAGTGGGAAAAGTTGTATATAGCATGAATCTAGGACGTGGTTCAAAGAGGAAATGAAGGGGGAAAGTTCTATAGCATTAATCTAGGATGTGGTTCAAAGAGGAAAGGAATGGGGGAAAGTTGTATCGCATAAATCTAGGACATGGTTCAAAGAGGAAAGGAAGGGGCGAAAGTACTAGTTCAAAAAGGAAAGGAAGGGACAAGGCTGTAGAGTTTGAGCAGGACTAGATTTGTTGCGCTCACATAGGGAAAGGCGTCTAAAGATAACAAAACTGGGACCAACACAAATATGCTCCTTGGTTGCTTGTTCTTTGTTGCAATAGACTGTGCATGACCACAGTACATCGGTAGATGCACATGGTGCTGGTGCGTCCACTGTCCCGTGCAACTCATTAGCTGTTGTAAATCTAAGGCCCTGTTTGGTTAAAAACTCCCTAGTCCCTACCTGCTGGGTTCCAGGGACTAAACATGGACTAGAGGTTATTAAATGACATGCTAAAAGACCATGTTACCCCTAGTAGTGAACTAATAGAGACAAGGTGTGATGCGTGGCAGGGGCAACTGTTGGAAAAAGTCCCAAAAAGACCCCCTCTGGGTCTTCTTTCTTTAGTCCCAAATGCCCAATTTTAGTCCCTAAAAGTCCCTCCTCTTTGGTTTAGATGGGACTGACATGGAGTTTTTTTAGTCCCTACACCAAAATGTCCCTATAAACAAACACCCTCTAATAATGCTGCTGGAAAATTGATGCAATGCCACAGTTAAAAGCAAATTACATGTTTAACGAATTTTATTGTTAATATAATCTCTATGTTAATATTAATCAATGCCACCGTTTGTGAAATGCTACTGTCTTGCTTTCTTTCCCATTTAGATAAGGTAGATGCTTCTTTTTGTTGGCTTCTGTGTCATCCACCGTTATTGACCACTAATTGTTTCCTTTGCACCTCTGTGTAAACAGGGTTATCTGCTTCACCTCGTTGCCATTGTGACCTTTTGTTGCACTGCACAAAACACTTTTGTTTTAAGAGTGTTTGGTGCAGTTCAACCAAAATGTCACACCGACAACGTTGCTTGATTGCTTGATCTTAGTGGAACTGCACAAGAGGAGATATTACTTCCTATCCGTTAAGGCGAATTTGGTTCAGATCTTCTTCTTGTGAGTTGTTTGAATTCCGCATCATGGGAGGTCAGTACTAGCCTTCTTTCACATGATTCTGCAGTGTGCATTCATATGTTGTGATACTTGTACGATAATGTTGCTTGATTTTAGTGAACTACACAAATGGAGACAAGACTTCCAATCTGTATGTGCACCGTAATATCCCATTGAGGTAAGATAAGGATATTTCACAATTGTTGGCCTGTATTTTGCCACTTTCATCAGAAAATTAAGTTTAGCACTATACTTGTGCTCCCTAATTGACATGCCAAATCTTACATTGAAGGCGAAGCTTGTTTGTTATTGAACCAAGTGATGAAGGGGGAGAACAAGGGGAAGAAAAACAAAAATCAACTCCCGGTGCTATAATGAAGCACTGGAATTGTGATGACACAAGTAATGATATAGTTTTTCATCTTAATTTATTGCTATGGCTGGAAAGAGTAATTGTTTTGCCACTGATTTGATGCCACTCTTAATGTAATATGTAATTATCTCTACTTGTGCAAACAGGGATGTTCTTTGAAGATACCATATATTTTAGTGGAACTGCAGAAGAAGATGTTGGAAACATTAAACTAATCGAGGAGTATATAGTAAGCATGGCCACCACCGTAGATTGCAACAGATGGTTCCGGAGAATTGCTTCATCTGTATGCTCTACACAATAAGCCTCCTGACAAAGGTTGGTACTCTCCCACTGATTTCATCCATATAATTGAGCTTTGTTATCTCTATTGGTGTTGTGCTACTATTTAGATATTGTCATGAAAAAGTGGTATTGTCCTTGAGAAGTGCTTCATCTGTGTTGTTTTAAATATTTCCTTTCCTTTTTTCGAGCAAACAGTGATGCTAGCATTTAGTAGTCCTCTTGTCTTTGCACAACAGGATCATCTTCCTCCGAAGAAGAATATGGAGTGCGTGAAGTGACTAGTTCCGATTATGCCAGGATGAAGAAGCCTTGTCTATCTTATCATCAGAAGGAGCAGTTGAAGGATAGTTACATTACTCCCCACGAGACCAAACTAACTTCAGCTTAGAAGGACTGACAAAATCTCCATTTTTTTGCTGTGATTCGCGAGTACAATGTTGTTCTAGGATTCTTTCTGGCGGGTTCCAATTTTTCTAAAAGTGTGCTCTACATGGACCATGTATGTGCCTGTTGAAACTGTCAATTCATAGTACAGTTTGCTCTATACTAATCACTTTTTTGTATTTGTGCAAACAGGGGTGCTCAGCTTGATTTCAATTGGAACTGCGCAAAATGTTCATGAATACATCGAATCATTCATTTCCACCACAAGAAAGGAGGTTCCGATAAGTTTAAGGCGTTGCAACATATAAGGGCGAAATCATACAAGCTACGCGCGAATTTGGTTGATTTTGGTGGAACTGCACAAAAAGAACAGCTGGTTTATTTAGCATGAGGTGCCATGTCAATGTCCGAACTGATGGCAAACCCTGCCCATTCCACAGTCATAGGCATTTGATATTTTGGAATGGGACAACCTTGTCAAATTTTGCTCATTGATTTTAGCAAGACATGTGTTTGATATTTTCGAATGGGACGCCCTTGCTGTCAGCAGCGTTGATCAATTTTTTCTTTATTCTTTAGTTGTGAAGTAAATATTGCCTCTGACATGTGAGTCGCTGAGATGCATAATCATCGATTGTTTTGAATGTTCTCTATGAATTTCCAGGCCTGTGTGTTTGATTGCAATGTACAGAAACTCTAAAACCCTACTCAAACTCTTTGTACTCCTTCTGTTCCTTTTTACTTCACACATTGTGAAAGTGCATACTTTTTTGTATAAGATTGGTCAAAGTAGAGATACTTTGACTGCAGACAAAACTTGTATGCAGACTAGAAAGGACCGGAGGGAGTACATGTGAAACTGCTGCAAACGAGGTGATCACCCTGGGAATAATGCTAGTACGTAGTGTTTTGCATGTTCATCCAATGCCAGTGATACCGGAATTCGAACTAATCGAAATAAATTCATTCATACACGATTGGAATTCATATAAACATGCCAGATTTCATTACATTTCATACATTCTTCAACTAACAAGGGGGGCACTGGAGGTATAATTAATTAACCGAAGCTACCCACATGTGTCCCGCTGAGCCGAACAGAAGCTTCAGTGACTTAACCTTAGGTGTAGTTGCATAACTGACATGTGGCCTGTTGGGCCCACGTGTCAGTCAGCCAACTGCACCAGCAGTTAAGTAGAAGCAGCGTTATACTCCAGCAGAACTCCCCGACTCCACGTCGCCACCAAGAAGCTAACCGGCCGTCAATGGTCAACCCGCCTAACTTGGCTTCAATAGGAGGGTAGCAGCGGTTGCCTTACTTGGACCCGAGCGGCAGTGACCTACCGTGTTCTACTCTTCCTCGTTTTCGGTGTGGCGCGGCCTCGTTGGCAGCGGGGCGGGGCCTCGGCGGAGCCGGCGATGTCCTCTGTCTCGTTGCCGGCGGGCGGCGCCTCAGCGGAGCGGTGGAAATCCTCCCTCGTGTTGCCGGCAGGGTGGGGCCTCGGCTGAGCCACCGATGTCCTCTGCCTCGTTGGCGCCGCGGGGCCTCGGCGGAGCAGGGCCTCGTTGACGCCAGCGGAGCGGGGACTCGTCGGAGCCGGCATTGTCCTCTGCCTCGTCCTCAGTCTCACCAAACAGTGCCTCGCCCGCTTCATCACCCTCTTTGCTAGCCTCTTTGTAGTGCCTCCTGCTCCGCCCGCTCCGCGGCGATCTGCTCCTCTGCCTGCAGGTGCTCCTGGAGGAGATGGTGGTTGTAGGCGGCGTCGGCCTGCGCCTCCCGGAACTGCTCCTGACGCATCTGCCTCACACTGTCCATATATTGGGCACGGGCCTCGCCGATGGTCATGGTGCAATGCACCGGCGAGAATGGCGCAGAGGAGGGGGTTAGCACCGGATCGTCGACTACCATGTTCTCCATTGGGACGTCGTCGTCCTTCGGCTGCCTGCCAGCCAGCCGGTCGGCAGTAATGGCTTCCATCTCCTTGTGGTTCGTCGTCCGCCCGTCCCGAAGAGAGCTGGAGCACGAGGAAGCCATGGTGGGCAGTAGTGGTGTGGACAGGAGAAAGAGAACGAATGCGGATGACCGCGGCTATGGCCGGCGCAGCAGTTTATATAGCAATGGTGGGCGGACGGAGGGACGGACGTGTGGCGCCGGAGTAGCCGCCTCGGCAACCGCGTATCATTAATGTGGGCGGCAGATGGACGGACGGACGGCACTTGTGTCGTTTGAAGGCGGAGCAATCGCCTACACCGGGAAGCGGGGCGGGCGGCGCTGACTATTTCGGGCGGAAAGCGCGTGCGGGCGAGGAGATGACTTTACTTGGAGAAGATGACAATGGGGACCCACCAGGTCCATAGCATCACGTACACAAGTTCCTCCTTATTATATATATATATAACTATACTCCCTTCGTCTAGGTGAATAAGTCATATTAGAAGGTGCATCACGACCTAGGTGCAAGCAGATTGGTGGAAAAGAAGAATATTTCTCTCTTCTAAACACAACATTTAATCACAGCAGTTAAGAGGATGCCTTATTAGCTACCCATGCAGGCCATCGTAATTCATAGCATGCAAAGCGCTTTTATTTCTTGCCTAATAACCGCATGGACGTGCTACATGCATTGGTCCTTGCCCGAGCAAAAAAAAGGAGGAAAGGGGTTTCCACGGGAGACAATGAGGCAGAGGTGGAAGCGCTCGCTGGAGTTATTTATTTTGCTTCCCCCTAGTTTCCTGACATCACGGTCCCACACCATTGTCAACCTATGTAGTACTAGTCAATAAACGAGAGAATTGCACAAGAAGCGGCCGACGGCTGGGACCAAGCAGCTCGAGCAGTATTTTGTGTTTTTGAGCTGTGAGCACTGCAGTGTTTTTTGATGTTTAGCCCAGATATTAATTTTTCTCCTCTGAACAACAACGAAAACATCGCTGTAGGTATTAACTGGGCGGGTTGTGGCCCGTCTAGCCCAGGCCAGATATCCAGCCCAGATATTAATTTTTTTCAAGCTGAAAATGGCTAGCCCAACTATACTTCTTTTAGGAATACCCAGGCAATGTCAAGTTGTCATTCTCTGCCCCGTTGGGCTGCAAATCTTTCCTAGGAGGGATGCATTAGGTTTAACAAGAAAATGGGCTTTAAGAAATAACAAATGGGATGTAATTATAAAAACTAGGCAGTAACTATAAAAATGCACCAAACACGTGATTACTTTATAAAATATTATTTTTGGATATTGAAAATTTTAATTTCATTAATTGTTGCGAGCGCAATGTTTCGTTGGATTTTTACATAATATAAATTTATATTGAAATTGTATTTAATCTGACTAGAAATTTCGGGATAAAAATATTTCGGATCCCATCAAAATGTGGGAAATTTTATTGAATTCTGTTTTGAACGGTTGGTTGAAATGGGCTGTACTTTTAACAAACTGTAAATGGGCTGTAGTAAATTCCATTAGAATTCAAAAATGGGCTACACATTCTTACAAATCTCAAATGGGTTCTAAGTTCTCTGCCACACACTTCTGGCCTTACTAAGTTGATGCGTCCCCTAAAAAAACAGAGTTGACGCGTATGCAAGGCTTTGTCAACTTATAGTCAACACACGGTTCTAGCAGCAGTGGCCGTTGGATGTCCATCCAACGGATGCCGTGCTTCTTCTTCAATCTCGGATATTCTAGCTTCAGCCGCCCAAAAAATGATTCCTCCCCCTAACATCTGGGGCGCACAATTTCGGAAGCTGACCTGTGGGCCTACTAAGTTGACGTACCAAGGGCTTTGTCAACTTAGTCAATATGAACGATTCTAGCTGCAGTGACCGTACGATGTCCATCCAACGGCCGTAGTGCTTCTTCAACCTCTGGTCTTCTTGCTCCAGCCGCCCAAAGTAGCGTCGGTCGTGCCGCCTGATCCTGCCTCCCGTGGCCGGCTATGCTACCGTGGAGGCCTCACCGCCCCCTACTATTCCAGCCGCTGGCCAGGCCCTGCGACGACAGCAGCCTCACACCGCAGCCGAACGAGTGAACCCGCATACTCCTCTCCGCATGGGCATCCACTATCGCGTCTTCACCGACTCGGCGTCGTCCCCTTCCTAGGCCTCGCCGTCGTCCACCGCCCTGGTGCTCTCGGCACGACGTGGTCAACATGGTCAAGGAACGACTTCCATCGGACATGGACTGTACATGGAGAGGCTGACAGCTCGGTCCACGGCGGCAGCAAGGAAGTGCCTCCTTATTACGCGGAAAATAATGGTTCCTCCACCTGACAGCAGGGACCCACCGGACGGGCCACCAGTATTTTGTGAAAAAAATCATTTCCCCCTGACTGCTGGGACCCACCGGACGGGCCACCGTATTTCACGAAAAAATGTTCCCCCCGCTGTCAGCTCGGACCCACCGGAAGTGCCTCCTTATTACGCACAAAAAAATGAATACTCCCCCGGCTAGCTTGGACCCACCTTGCTGGGAGGCTGACTTGTGGGCCTACTAAGTTGATGGGGACAAAGGGCTTTGTCAACTTAGTCAATATGAACGATTCTAGCTCCAGTGACCGTACGATGTCCATCCAACGGCCGTAGTGCTTCTTCAACCTCTGGTCTTCTTGCTCCAGCCGCCCAAAGCAGCGTCGGTCGTGCCGCATGCTCCTGCCTCCCGTGGCTGGTTGTGCTGCCGTAGAGGCCTCACCGCCCCCTACTATTCCCACCGCTGGCCAGGCCCTGCAGCGACGGCAGCCTCACACCGCAGCCGAACCAGTGAACCCTCGTAGTCCTCTTCGCGCCGGCTTCCACTGCCGCGTCGTCCCCTTCCTAGGCCTCGCCGTCGTCCACCGTCGTGGTGCTCTCCGCTCGGCATGGACAACGTGGTCAAGGAACGACCTCCATCGGAAGAGTACTGTACGTGGAGAGGCTGACAGCTGGATCCACGGACACAGCCCAGTTTTTTTGTGATTTGCCAAGTAAGTCGCTTTGTCAGGCCTGTTGGGCTGCAAATCTTTCAAGACGAGGAGAGCTTTCATTCGGCTGGCCGAGAAAATGGCCCATCACTAATGAGAAATGGGTTGTACATTTTTAAAACACATCAAACTGGCAATTAGTTTCAAATATCTTTTTTTTCATTTCAAGATTTTAAATTACATTAATTTTTATGCGTGGAGAATTTGTTGGATTTTATATTGATATACATTTATTTTTTAAATCAGTTTGAATGTGAGTCGAAATTTCGGGATTAAAAACAGTTCGGACCGCACCGAAATATGCAAAATTTCGTATAATTTTTTAACCGTTGCCACAATATGGGCTGTAATGCTAACAAAAAGAATATGGGCTCCAAAAAAACCTTAAGAATTAGCAAATGGGCTGTAAATTATTAGAAATAATGGCAGATGGGTTGTATGCTGTTTTCCACAGATTTGAGGCTTTCCTAAAAAAAGGTTGACGCACAAGCACTGACTGTTGGATGTCCATGCAACGGCCGTCGTGCTTCTTCAATCTCTGCTCTTCCTGCTCCAGCCGCTCAAACAAGCGCCGGTGGGACTGCCTGCTCCCTCCTCCTCGCGGTCGGCTGTGCTGCCGCGCAGGCCTCACCGCCCGACCGTACTCCCATCGCTGGCCTAGCCATCCCTCTACTCACCCCACCTGCTGTTATTCTCCGGTGACGGTAGACGAACCAGTAAACCCTCGTATAGTCGTACTCCCCTCCGCGTGGGAGACTGCCGAGTCTTCCCTGCCTCCGTGTCGTCCCCTTCCTAGGCCTCCCCGTCGTCCACCGCCCTGGTGCTCTCAGTGCGCCGTGGTCAACGTGGTCAAGGAATGACTTCCATCGGACATGGACTGTACGTGGAGAGGCTGACAGCTGGGTCCACGGCCACAACAAGGAAGTGCCTCCTTATTACGCGGAAAATAATGATTCCTCCACCAGATAGCTGGGACCCACCGGACGGGCCAATGTATTTCGCGAAAAAAAATGTTTCCCCCTGACTGCTGGGACCCACCAACTACATCTTCGCACGCAAGGAAGTGCATCCGGGCAAAAAAATGATTCGCCGCCTGACTGCTGGGACCGACCAGCTACATCTTTGCAGGCAAGGAAGTGCCTGACAGTTGGGACCCACCTGGTCGAAGCGTACATAGCGTTGTCATTCTGGTCGCGAACGTGTACGTACATATATACTAGTCGATGTAGAGGCGTGCACGTGTCGTAGTAGAGGCGCGCACGTAGCATGTACAGGTACGCACAGTGGCCAGGGTGCAAGAAAGAAAATACGGCCACGTATGTGTACATACGGGCGGGGTCTCGAACGCCTACTCGCGCATACGTACGGCCAGGGCTCGTGTACATGGCTGGGTCGGAACAGAGAAACAGCATCGTCGTCGTGTTCATGGGGAGGCTACGGAATGCGTCGTGTTCATGGGGAGGCAACGGAATGCGTCGTGTTCATGGGGAGGCAACGGAACGCGTGGGTGCCAACCGGCTGGGTCGGAACGGAATGCGTGGTCATGTTCATCGGGAGGGCTTGGATGGAACAGGCGATGGAAATGAGGCCTGGAGTACCGCACAATGGAGGAAACGGACCTCCTACGTTCGGAACGGGGTCCTGTTGATCGGGAGGGGTTTCGCGTACCGCAAAACGGGGGAAACGGACCTCCTACGGTCGAAACGGGGGTCCTGTTCATCGGGAGGGGTGTGGTGTACCGCAAAACGGATGAAACGGACTTATGTTGGAGCGCTACGGTCGAAACGGGGGTCCTGTTCATCGGGAGGGGTGTGGCGTATAGCAAAACAGGACTCCATGGGATACTGTTCATCTCCACCGTTGACCCCCTCCAGCCTCCACGAGCTACTGTTCATCCACCATCGACCTCCTCCAGCCTCCACCTGTGACTGTTCATCCACGGGCTCCTGTTCAACCAGCCTCCACCGTGCGCTACTCCACCGGCTACTGTTCAACCAGCCCTCTCCACGGGCTCCTGTTCAACCACCCCTCCACGGGCTACTATTCATCCTGCCCTACATCATCTATTGTTCATCCAGCCCTCCACGGGGTGGTCCTATTCATCTAGCCCTCCACAGGGTCCTGTTCATCCAGCCCCAACCGGCTCGATCGATCGGGGTCCTGTTCATCCAGAGGCAACACCAC
>NC_041384.1:396096705-396112287 GCF_002162155.2 Triticum dicoccoides | reverse complement strand
TCACTGTTCATCCAGAGGCAACATCGATCGGCTTCAGTTAGAAGCAGTAGTGAAGGAATTGCTCGATCGGGTTCGGTTAACAGCCATCGATCGATCGCTCGGGTTCAGTAACGTGTAGCCTGCAGTGCGATCGCTCGGGTTCAGTTAGACCCCAACGCCTCGCTCGGGTTCAGTTAGAGCCAACGCCTCACACACACGCGCGTACGTGTACGATGAACAGTATCCCATGGAGTCCCGTTTTGGGGCTGACATCGCCGGAGAATAACATGACGTGCGGGGGAATAGAGGGAGGGACTGGCCAATGTTGGAGGGTACATACGGTAGGGCGGCGGAGGCGCAACAAGCCAAGGGAGGCGGGAGCAGGCGGAGCCGACGGGGTGGTTTGGTTTGGGCAGCTGGAGGAAGAAGAAGACAAGAGATAGAAGATACACGACAGATGTTGGATGTCAATCCAACGGCTGGTAGGCAGAATCGTTTGTTGACTAGCTAGTAAGTCGACACCACCTTGGATAGGCTATTTCCTCGCGGGTCTGATACATCCATTTTGGATCATGCTTTTATGTCGATATTTATTGCATTATGGGCTGTTATTTCACTTTATGTCACAATACTTATGGCTATTCTCTCTTATTTTACAAGGTTTACATGAAGAGGGAGAATGCCGGCAGCTGGAATTCTGGGCTGGAAAAGGAGCAAATATTAGAGACTTATTATGTGCAACTCCAAAAGTCCTGAAACTCCACGGAACATCTTAAAATAAATAAAGAAAAATGCTCGCCAAAGATGAAGGCCAGGGGGCCCACACCCTGCTCACGTGGGTGGGGGCGCCCCCCCCCTAGGGCGCGCCCCCCTACCTCGTGGGCCCCCTGGTGGCTCTCTGATGTCCATCTTCTCCTATATGAAGTCTTTCGATGAGAAAAAAAGAGGGAGGAACTTTTCGGGACGAGACTCCGCCGCCACGAGGCGGAACCTTGGCGGAACCAATCTAGAGCTCCGGCGGAGCTGTTTTGCCGGGGATACTTCCCTCCCGGAGGGGGAAATCATCACCATCGTCATCACCAACGCTCCTCTCATCGGGAGAGGGCAATCTCCATCAACATCTTCACCAGCACCATCTCATCTCCAAACCCTAGTTCATCTCTTGTATCCAATTCTTGTCTCAAAGTCCGGGATTGGTGCTAGTAGGTTGCTAGTAGTGTTGATTACTCCTTGTAGTTGATGCTAGTTGGTTTATTTGGTGGAAGATCATATGTTCAGATCCTATATGCATATTATTACCCCTCTGATTATGAACATGAATATTCTTTGTGAGTAATTACGTTTGTTCCTGAGGACAAGGGAGAAGTCTTGCTATTAGTAGTCATGTGAATTTGGTATTCGTTTGATATTTTGATAAGATGTATGTTGTCTAGCCTCTAGTGGTGTGTCGGGGAAGGCTGATCCACGAACACCTATGGGGATCGGTGGACCGAGCCCCTTTCGGTTCGGCGAGGGCGGAGGTCGCACAAAGAGCGGATCGAGGCGGTACACGCGAGCGGTTTTACCCAGCTTCGGGCCGCACGGATGCGTAAAACCCTACTGCTGCTTGTTTGTGTGTATTGAATCCTTGCTCAAGAGCGATGGACGCTATCATACTGAGCGTGGGAGTGTTTCTGGTGTTTCGAATGAGCCGAAGCGGCCGAACCTCCTTCTACGTTGCGCTTGGGCCTCCTTTTATACTCTCAAGGGGTCACCCACGGGTGGCAACGTAGACTAGAAGGGTAAAAATGGAAAAGGATGCGGTAGGTGCAGCTACCGCTATTGTGGATACAGTGCACCCTACCTAACTCTGACGGCAGGGGACAAGGGCATTAAATGCCTGTCTGAGTCTCCTAAACAGTGCAAAAGGTGACCGTTAGGAGCGCCACCGTTTGCCACGATGGCCTTCTCTTCATCTCCTCTTGCCACCGCGTACCCCTAGCTGCACGGCCTCCTGCCACGTGTGCTTGGGAGAGTCCTAGAGCGACACGTTAGCAGGTGTGCTGGAGCGCGGGCACGAGGTGGGGGTTTCCCGCGGCAAGCTCCTTGCCGCGGTCGTCGTCTTGTCGCGTCCGGAAGCTTGTCGCTCGCTGGATCTTGCCGGGACGCAGGGCGCGTCGCGGCAAGCTTTCTTGGTATGCCTTGAGTGGCCTTCCCGGCAAGCTCCTCTTGCCGAGGTCTTGTCTCTTCCCGGCAAGATCCTCTTGCCGGGGCCCTGGTTGGCCTTCCCGGCAAGCTCCTCTTGTCGGGGCCTTGGTTGGCCTTCCCGGCAAGCTCCTCTTGCCGGGGCCTTGGTTGGCCTTCCCGGCAAGCTCCTCTTGTCGGGGCCTTGGTTGGCCTTCCCGGCAAGCTCCTCTTGCCGGGGCCTTGGTTCGAGTACTTTGTTCTTGAATGGTCTTCAAGGGAACCACGGAGGGTCTTGGCGGTCACCCGGCAAGCCTTGCCGCGGGGCGCTGCAACTGCCCGTGCACGAGTTCGGGATACTAGGGTACCCCTACTCTAGTACACCGACAGGAGCCCCCGGGCCTGGGCCATACACGGTGCCGAGCGCTGTTGGGCCAGGCCCAAAATAGTGCACGGGCACGCGTGGCCTAGGTCACGCCGCATATCTCTCCACTCCCACCGCGCACGCCCAGAACGGCACGCGTCAAACGCGGCGCCGTGGGTGACGCGGGCGGCGTGCGCGGGGCTAAGCCCCTCGAGCATGCGTCGGGCCACGATGATGAGGACGGTTCACGCCCTCCTCCCTAAACGGAGGTAGGCGTGGGGGCGCGGTGCATTTACTAGACGGGGCCGGTGCGCGGTTTTCGGGACGCCCACTCCCCGCGATCACGGGGCGGAGCGAGGCCGCCTCATCTGTCGTCTTGTTTCTGCATCCCCGCCACGCGGCTCCCATGCGCTTGGGGTCGCAGATGGTGGAAGTGGGAAACTGGGCCGTCGCGAGCAGAGGCAGCGAGTTGGTCCCGACTCCCTGCTCTTCCCGTGCCTTGATTCGCTGAGCGGGGCGGCCGAGCCCCCACCTCGCTCCTTTATAAAGAGCGGGAGGGGAGCACAGAAACCCGCACTCTCTCATCTCCTCCTTTCTTCAGCTTCTGCTCCCCTTTCTCTCATCCGCCACGGAGAAAGGGAACCCAGGCCCTTCATCGGTGGCGGCGAGGGTCGCCGCCAGACAGCGCATCTCTCCCTCTTCCGCGCCCGTAGTGGCAGAGCCAGCCATAAGGGGAAGAGGGAGGGGACGAGGTCGAGGACGAGGTCGAGGCGCTCGGGGAAGAGGCGGGCGGGGCGGAGCGCCAGCTTCGCCTCCACCGGCGGCTCCTCCCCCCACGCCGGTCCATATAGGGGACGACCCTTGCGAGTTCTTCGTCAAACTGCGCCGGGCGCCTCGTCGTCGCCTCCGGCTTCCAGCTCCGTTTGCGAGCGCGATGGAGTTGGAACCCCCCGAGACACTAAGACTGCACATGAGGGGCTGTGGAATCAACGGCACGCGAGTCCGCGTTGTATTCCCAGCCCCTAATGTGATGTATCTTGATCGAGGGTGGAAGACGTTCGCCCATATCCACAGCCTGATGGAGGGGTTCACCCTCCATTTTAAGTTGATGGAGGGCGATCTCCTCTCCGTCAAGGTCTTCGGGTGCTTCGGCACTCGGGCGAAGTGCTGCGTGGACAGCTCCTCCGATAGCGAAGGCTCCTCCTCGAGCGAGAGTGACGAGGAGGAGAGCGACAACGACGACGAGGGTAGCGGGCGGCAGGGTGGCGGGTCCGACTAGGCGTCGGGCGCCGGTTCGCGCGGCACCGGCGAGCCCATCATCCGTGTCGCCACCTTCTTGAACTCCCCGGGGTCGTCTCCTTGGGCGGCTGGCGTAGGGAGGCTGCGGAAGGGGAAGAGGGATGGCGACAAGGCCGTCAGGTCGGAGTACGAGGGCGTGGTGCCCTCGACAGCGTGCTGACATCCTGCCGCCCCATCTTCGAGCCCCGCTTCCAGCGCTGCCGTCGCCGTCCAGCCTTCGGACGGCCCCCGGGATGTTCCCTTGGTGTCTTCTGGCACCCGTAGCTCGCCTAGGCGCTCCTTTTGCCCTTTTCGCCTCCTTGACCTGCCTCCTGAAGAGAAGGACAGGAAAGGGATTACGGGCATCTTATCTTTTTAATTTGTAAACCTTCGGGCCTTAGCTGTATCTAAAACTTGTAATCCTCTCTTTCATGTTTTTCATCCTCTATGGACTGTACCTGAGTGGGATGTTTTTTAATGAAAAGGGGATGCTTGCCGGGTTATTTGTCTCGCGAGTTAAACCCACGCCAAGGAGCAAATCCTTGGTATCCCTCGGACAGACATTTCATCTCCTGGCAACAGGCCCTGCCGCCTTCCCACGTCGCTCGACCTTTCTCATGCCTTTGACGGAGGCAGGAACGAGGTGGGTGCGGTCTCCTCGTTTCATCCCTTTGCTGCCGCGACTACGAACAAAATTGGCCCCGAGAACGAGCCCCAGGGCCTAGAGTTGAGGGAGCACGGCAGTTTTCGAGAAGAAACGTGGTTTCGCATTCCCCAGTCCATAAGAGGATGCATGATGAGGGATGAAAGACTTATCTGATATTGTAGCCCCCGGCAACTCTGGTTTGCCGTGGACGATTCTTGGCACTCGCAGTCCCCAGCGAGACTGGCTTGCCGGGAAGGCTTTTATTTCCAGCAGAGAACTTTGACGTTCTCGATGCCGGCTTCGGGCAAGCTTGTTGCCAGGAAGGCTTTTATCTTCAGCAGAGAACTTTGACGTTCTCGATGCCGGCTTCGGGCAAGCTTGTTGCCAGGAAGGCTTTTATCTTCAGCAGAGAACTTTGACGTTCTCGATGCCGGCTTCCGGCAAGCTTGTTGCCAGGAAGGCTTTTATCTTCAGCAGAGAACTTCGACGTTCTAGATGCCGGCTTCCGGCAAGCTTGTTGCCAGGAAGGCTTTTATCTTCGGCAGAGAACTTTGACGTTCTCGATGCCGGCTTCCGGCAAGCTTGTTGCCAGGAAGGCTTTTATCTTCGGCAGAGAACTTCGACGTTCTCGATGCCGGCTTCTGGCAAGCTTGTTGCCAGGAAGGCTTATGGCGAAGAACTTCGTTGTTCTTGACACCGGCTCCCGGCAAGATCGTTGCCGGAAAGGCTTATGGCGAAGAACTTCGTCGTTCTTGACACCGGCTCCCGGCAAGATCATTGCCGGAAAGGCTTATGGCGAAGAACTTCGTCGTTCTTGACACCGGCTCCTGGCAAGATCGTTGCCGGAAAGGCTTATGGCGAAGAACTTCATCGTTCTTGACACCAGCTCCCGGCAAGATCGTTGCCGGAAAGGCTTATGGCGAAGAACTTCGTCGTTCTTGACACCGGCTCCCGGCAAGATCGTTGCCGGAAAGGCTTATGGCGAAGAACTTCGTCGTTCTTGACACCGGCTCCCGGCAAGATCGTTGCCGGAAAGGCTTATGGCGAAGAACTTCGTTGTTCTTGACACCGGCTCCCGGCAAGATCGTTGCCGGAAAGGCTTATGGCGAAGAACTTCGTCGTTCTTGACACCGAAAAGATTGGTCCTAAGGGCGTTGCCAGCCCCCGGGCCATAACTGCATTTAAAACATGACAAGTGATTAGCATCTGAAGTGCACTTAACTCGCTTGCGAATTTTGACTTTTGCTGCATATTCCCTATGCCTGCTGGAATGCTTTCCAGTGCGTACGATCCAGCCAGCAGCGCTTGAGGGAACGGGCCCTTAGCGGCTATTCGGGAACGTCGCCTCCCGGAAAGGTTTACCTTCTTGGTTCTAGCGCAACCGCACAAGTTGCCGAGCGGACTCGAGGCAACATGGAGCGCAACTAGCCCCGAGAAGGCTCCTTGGCATACAGGTCTATGCAGAAATCTCAAATAAATAGTGCATGCTATCTTCCTATTCAACCTCTCTTTGTACGTCCACCCTACGCTTTCTAGGGAAACTTGCCGGTGCATGCACCCTTGCCGCGAGCGCCGAGTGTGGAACTTCAGCAGCCTCCTGGCGGGGTCGCTACCGACAAGCAACCTTGTCGCAACTAGTTGCAGCTCGCTTAAGTTGTTGAGCGGACTCGAAACAAAGTAAGGGCGCTAGCGGCTCACTTAAGTTGCTGAGCGGACTCGAAGCAAAGTAAGGGCGCTAGCAGCTCACTTAAGTTGTTGAGCGGACTCGAAACAGAGTAAGGGCGCAACTAGATACGAGTTGGTTCCTCCGCGCACAGGTTTTCCATACAAAGAACAAGATCTCCGAGGCGGATAACCTTATATAGAAAGGAGATATCTAAAGTTTCGCATGACTTAGCTTTTCTGTTGTCGCACTGGCGTCGTTCTTTTGCTCGCCCGCTTCTTAGGAGCCATGACGATGAAGAACAGCTGAGCCTTAACGTGGACGGAACAGCTGCCGCCGAAGCTCTTCTTCTTCGGTGGCATGTCGATGAAGATGATGAAGATTTAGCTTGCGTGCACGCCAGATCGGGTTCGCACAATCTCGACGCCCCCTACCTGGCGCGCCAAAGATGTCGGGGAAGGCTGATCCACGAACACCTATGGGGATCGGCGGACCGAGCCCCTTTCGGTTCGGCGAGGGCGAAGGTCGCACAAAGAGCGGATCGAGGCGGTACACGCGAGTGGTTTTACCCAGCTTCGGGCCGCACGGATGCGTAAAACCCTACTGCTGCTTGTTTGTGTGTATTGAATCCTTGCTCAGGAGCGATGGACGCTATCAGACTGAGCGTGGGAGTGTTTCTGGTGTTTCGAATGAGCCGAAGCGGCCGAACCTCCTTCTACGTTACGCTTGGGCCTCCTTTTATACTCTCAAGGGGTCACCCACAGGTGGCAACGTAGACTAGAAGGGTAAAAATGGAAAAGGATGCGGTAGGTGCTGCTACCGCTACTGTGGATACAGTGCACCCTACCTAACTCTGACGGCAGGGGACAAGGGCATTAAATGCCTGTCTGAGTCTCCTAAACAGTGCAAAAGGTGACCGTTAGGAGAGCCACCGTTTGCCACGATGGCCTTCTCTTCATCTCCGCTTGCCACCGTGTACCCCTAGCTGCACGGCCTCCTGCCACGTGTGCTTGGGAGAGTCCTAGAGCGACACGTTAGCAGGTGTGCTGGAGCGCGGGCACGAGGTGGGGGTTTCCCGCGGCAAGCTCCTTGCCGCGGTCGTCGTCTTGTCGCGTCCGGAAGCTTGTCGCTCGCCCGATCTTGCCGGGACGCAGGGCGCGTCGTGGTAAGCTTTCTTGGTATGCCTTGAGTGGCCTTCCCGGCAAGCTCCTCTTGCCGGGGTCTTGTCTCTTCCCGGCAAGATCCTCTTGCCGAGGCCCTGGTTGGCCTTCCCGGCAAGCTCCTGATCCACGAACACCTATGGGGATCGGCGGACCGAGCCCCTTTTGATTCGGTGAGGGCGGAGGTTGAACAAAGAGCGGATCGAGGCGGTACACGCGGGCAGTTTTACCCAGCTTCGGGCCGCACGGATGCGTAAAACCCTACTGCTGCTTGTTTGTGTGTATTGAATCCTTGCTCAGGAGCGATGGACGCTATCAGACTGAGCGTGGGAGTGTTTCTGGTGTTTCGAATGAGCCGAAGCGGCCAAACCTCTTTTTATGTTGCGCTTGGGCCTCTTTTTATACTCTCAAGGGGTCACCCACAGGTGGCAACGTAGACTAGAAGGGTAAAAATGGAAAAGGATGTGGTAGGTGCAGCTACCGCTACTGTGGATACAGTGCACCCTACCTAACTCTGACGGCAGGGGACAAGGGCATTAAATGCCTGTCTGAGTCTCCTAAACAGTGCAAAAGGTGACCGTTAGGAGCGCCACCGTTTGCCACGATGGCCTTCTCTTCATCTCCGCTTGCCACCGCGTACCCCTAGCTGCACGGCCTCCTGCCACGTGTGCTTGGGAGAGTCCTAGAGCGACACGTTAGCAGGTGTGCTGGAGCGCGGGCACGAGGTGGGGGTTTCCCGCGGCAAGCTCCTTGCCGCGGTCGTCGTCTTGTCACGTCCGGAAGCTTGTCGCTAGCCGGATCTTGCCGGGACACAGGGCGCGTCGCGGCAAGCTTTCTTGGTATGCCTTGAGTGGCCTTCCGGGTAAGCTCCTCTTGCCGAGGTCTTGTCTCTTCCCGGCAAGATCCTCTTGCCGGGGCCCTGGTTGGCCTTCCCGGCAAGCTCCTCTTGTCGGGGCCTTGGTTGGCCTTCCCGGCAAGCTCCTCTTGCCGGGGCCTTGGTTGGCCTTCCCGGCAAGCTCCTCTTGCCGGGGCCTTGGTTCGAGTACTTTGTTCTTGAATGGTCTTCAAGGGAACCACGGAGGGTCTTGGCGGTCACCCGGCAAGCCTTGCCGCGGGGCGCTGCAACTGCCCGTGCACGAGTTCGGGATACTAGGGTACCCCTACTCTAGTACACCGACATGGTGTTATGTGAACGTCGACTACATAATACTTCACCATTATTTGGGCCAAGAGGAAGGCATTGGGAAGTAATAAGTAGATGATGGGTTGCTAGAGTGACAGAAGCTTAAACCCTAGTTTATGCGTTGCTTCGTAAGGGGCTGATTTGGATCCACATGTTTCATGCTATGGTTAGGTTTACATTAATACTTTTGTTGTAGTTGTTGATGCTTGCAATAGAGGTTAATCATAAGTGGGATGCTTGTTCAAGTAAGAACAGCACCCAAGCACTGGTCCACCCACATATCAAATATTATCAAAGTATCGAACGCGAATCATATGAACGTGATGAAAACTAGCTTGACGATATTCCCATGTGTCCTCGGGAGCGCTTTTCCTATTATAAGAGTTTGTTCCGTCTTGTCCTTTGCTACAAAAAGGATTGGGCCACCTTGTTTCACTTTATTCACTTTTGTTACTTGTTGCTCGTTACAATTTATCTTATCACAAAACTATCTGTTACCACTTATTTCAGTACTTGCAGAGAATACCTTGCTGAAAACCGCTTATCATTTCCTTCTGCTCCTCATTGGGTTCGACACTCTTACTTATCGAAAGGACTATGATAGATCCCCTATACTTGTGGGTCATCAAGACTCTTTTCTCGCGCCATTGCCAGGGAGTGTAGGCCTTTGGTAGGTGGAATTTGGTAAGGAAAAATTTATATAGTGTGCTGAAATTTACTGCCACTTGTTACTATGGAAAGTAATTCTCTGAGGGGCTTGTTCGGGTTATATTCACCCCGTCTAGTAGAGCAAAGAGTTGCTCCTCAACCTACTAAACCTATTGAAAATGAAACTCCTTTTTAATTTCCTTCGGGTATGATGGAAAAACTGCTAGCTAACCCTTTTACAGGAGATGGAACAAAGCATTCTGATGAGCACTTAATATATGTGGATGAAGTTTGTGGACTATTTAAGCTTGCAGGTATACCCGATGATGTTGCTAAGAAGAAGTTCTTCCCTTTACCTTTGAAGGGAGATGCATTGATATGGTATAGGCTATGTGATGATATGAAATCATGGAACTATAAAAGATTGAAATTGGAATTTCATCAAAAGAATTACCCTATGCATCTTGTTCATCGTGATCGCAATTATATATATATAATTGCTGGCCTCGTGAAGGAGAAAGCATCGCTCAAGCTTGGGGGAGGCTTAAATCAATGTTATATTCATACCCCAATCATGAGATCTCAAGAGAAATGATTATTCAAAATTTATATGCTTGGCTTTCTGATAAAAATCACACCATGCTCGATACTTCTTGTGCTGGCTCTTTTATGATGAAGACTATTGAATTCAGATGGAATTTATTGGATAGAATTAAACGCAACTCTGAAGATTGGGACCTCGACGAAGGTAAAGAGTCAGGTATGACACCTAAGTTTGATTGTGTTAAATCTTTTATGGACACCGATATTTTCTGTAAGTTTAGCACTAAATATGGACTTGACTCTGAGATAGTAGCTTCTTTCTGTGAATCTTTTGCTACTTATGTTGATCTCCCTAAGGAGAAGTGGTTTAAATATCATCCTCCCATAGAAGTAAAAGTAGTTGCACCTATTAAAGTTGAAGAAAAGACTGTCACTTATAATGATCCTATTGTTCCTACTTCTTATGTTGAGAAACCACTTTTCCCTGTTAGAGTAAAGGATCATGCTAAAGCTTCAACTGTTATTCGTAAAAGAAATATTAGAACTCATACACCTCATGAGAAAGTTAGAGTAGAACCTAATATTGCTATTGGTAAAGATCTCTTGTCTGATAATATTGATGGGCATGTTATTCAGTTCGAAGGTGAAACTGCTAGAATTGCTAAACCTTGTGCTAACGATAAACATAGACCTATGGTAGGCGTGCCTGTTATTTCTGTTAAAATAGGAGATCATTGTTATCATGGCTTATGTGATATGGGTGCTAGTGCTAGTGTTATACCCTATGACTTGTATAAAGAAATCCAGCATGAAATTGCACCTGCTGAATTAGAAGATATTGATGTCACAATTAAACTTTCCAATAGAGATACTATTTCAGCGATGGGAATTGTTAGAGATGTTGAAGTCTTGTGTGGGAAAACTAAATATCCTGCTGATTTTCTTATTCTTACTTCTCCACAAGATATCTTTTGTCCCATTATATTTGGTAGACCCTTCTTGAACACTGTTAATGCTAGGATAGATTGTGAAAAGAATGTTGTTACTATTAGGTTGGATGATATGGTTCATGAGTTTAATTTCTCTAAATTTAGTAAACAACATCGTGAGGAAGAATTACCTAGTAAGGATGAAATTATTGGTCTTGCTTCTATTGTCGTACCTCCTAGTGATCCTTTAGAACACTATTTGCTAGACCATGAAAATGATATGTTCATGAATGAAAGAAGGGAAATAGATGAAGTATTCTTTAAATAGGAACCTATTCTGCAACACAATTTTCCTATTGAAATTTTAGGGGATCCTCCTCCACCCAAGGGTGATCCCGTGTTTGAGCTTAAACCTTTGCCTGATAATCTTAAATATGCTTATCTTGATGAAAAGAAGATATATCCTGTTATTATTAGTGCTAACCTTTCAGAGCATGAAGAAGAAAGATTATTGAAAACTCTGAAGAAGCATCGTGCTGCTATTGGATATACTCTTGATGATCTTAAGGGCATTAGTCCCACTCTATGTCAACATAAAATAAATTTGGAAGCAGATGCCAAACCAGTTCGTGATCCTCAACGACGTCTGAATCCTAAAATGAAAGAAGTGGTAAGAAAAGAAATACTCAAGCTTCTGGAGGCAGGTATAATTTATCCCGTTGCTGATAGTCAGTGGGTAAGTCATGTCCATTGTGTCACTAAGAAGGGAGGTATTACTGTTGTTCCTAATGATAAAGATGAATTGATTCCACAAAGAATTATCACATGTTATAGGATGGTAATTGATTTCCGCAAATTAAATAAGGCTACTAAGAAAGATCATTACCCCTTACCTTTTATTGATCAAATGCTAGAAAGATTATGCAAACATACACATTACTGCTTTCTAGATGGTTATTCTGGTTTCTCTCAAATACCTGTGTCGGCTAGAGATCAATCAAAGACTACTTTTACATGCCCTTTTGGTGCTTTTGCTTATAGACATATGCCTTTTGGTTTATGTAATGCACATGCTACCTTTCAAAGATGCATGATGGCTATATTCTCTAACTTTTGTGAAAAGATTTGTGAGGTTTTCATGGACGACTTTTCCGTCTATGGTTCCTCTTTTGATGATTGCTTGAGCAATCTTGATCGAGTTTTGTAGAGATGTGAAGAAACTAATCTTGTCTTGAATTGGGAAAAGTGCCACTTTATGGTTAATGAAGGTATTGTCTTGGGGCATAAAGTTTCTGAAAGAGGTATTGAAGTTGATAAAGCCAAGGTCGATGCTATTGAAAAGATGCCATGTCCCAAGGACATCAAAGGTATAAGAAGTTTCCTTGGTCACGCTGGATTTCATAGGAGGTTCATTAAGGACTTCTCAAAAATTTCTCGGCCTTTGACTAATTTATTACAAAAACATATACCATTTGTCTTTGATGATGATTGTGTAGAAGCGTTTGAAATACTTAAGAAAGCATTAGTCTCTGCACCTGTTTTCAGCCACCTGATTGGAATTTACCCTTTGAAATTATGTGTGATGCTAGTGATTATGCTGTAGGTGTTGTTCTAGGGCAAAGAGTTGATAAGAAATTAAATGTTATTCATTATGCTAGTAAGACTCTAGACAATGCTCAAAGAAATTATGCTACTACTGAAAAGGAACTTTTAGCAGTTGTTATTTGCTTGTGATAACTTCAGACCTTATATTGTTGATTCTAAAGTAACTATTCACACTGATCATGCTGCTATTAAATACCTTATGGAAAATAAAGATGCTAAACCTAGACTTATTAGATGGGTTCTCTTGCTACAAGAATTTGATTTGCATAATGTTGATAGAAAGGGAGCTGAGAACCCCATTGCAGACAACTTGTCTAGGTTAGAGAATGTTCTTGATGACCCACTACCTATTAATGATAACTTTCCTGATAAACAATTAAATGTTATAAGTACTTCTCGTAGTACTCCATGGTATGCTGATTATGCTAATTATATTGTTGCTAAGTTTATACCACCTAGCTTCACATACCAGCAAAAGAAAAAGGTTTTCTATGACTTGAGACATTACTTTTGGGATGACCAACATCTTTATAAAGAAGGAGTAGATGGTGTTATTAGACGTTGTGTATCTGAGCATGAACAGGAACAGATCCTACGCAAGTGTCATTCTGAGGCTTATGGAGGACACCACGCTAGAGATAGAACTGCACATAAGGTATTGCAATCTGGTTTTTATTGGCCTACTCTCTTCAAGGATGCCCGTAAGTTTGTCTTGTCTTGTGATGAATGTCAAAGAATTGGTAATATTAGTAGACGTCAAGAAATGCCTATGAATTATTCTCTTGTTATTGAACCATTTGATGTTTGGGGCTTTGATTATATGGGACCTTTTCCTGCCTCTAATGGATACACACATATTTTAGTTGCTTTTGATTACGTTACTAAGTGGGTAGAAGCTATTCCAACTAGTAGTGTTGATCATAACACTTCTATTAAAATGCTTAAAGAAGTTATTTTTCTAAGGTTTGGAGTCCCTAGATATTTAATGACTGATGGTGGTTCACACTTTATTCATGGTGCCTTCCGTAAAATGCTTGCTAAATATGATGTTAATCATAGAATTGCATCTCCTTATCATCCACAGTCTAGTGGTCAAGTAGAGTTGAGCAATAGAGAGCTCAAATTAATTTTGCAAAAGACTGTTAATAGGTCTAGAAAGAATTGGTCTAAGAAACTTGATGATGCATTATGGGCATATAGAACTGCATACAAAAATCCTATGGGTATGTCTCCGTATAAAATGGTTTATGGAAAAGCATGTCACTTAATTCTCGAACTAGAACATAAGGCATATTGGGCTATTAAAGAGCTCAACTATGATTTCAAACTTGCCGGTGAAAAGAGGTTATTTGATATTAGCTCTCTTGATGAATGGAGAACCAGGCTTATGAAAATGCCAAGTTGTTTAAAGAAAAAGTTAAAATATGGCATGACAAAAGGATATAAAAGTGTGAGTTTAATGTAGGTGATTAGGTATTGCTATACAACTCTCGTTTAAGATTTTTTGCAGGAAAACTTCTCTCTAAATGGGAAGGCCCCTACGTTATCGAGGAGGTCTATCGTTCTGGTGCCATAAAAATCAACAACTTTGAAGGCACAAATCCGTAGGTGTTAAACGGTCAAAGAATTAAACACTATATCTCAGGTAATCCCATAAATGTTGAAACCAATATTATTGAAACCGTAACCCTAGAGGAATACATAAGGGACATTTTCCGGAATGTTTCAGACTCCGCAAAGGAATAGGTATGTGGTACGGTAGGTAAATCGACTCCAAAACAATTTTTAAGGCAATATTTCTCTGTTTTGGAATATTTAGAAAAATAGAAAAATAAGTAGCAGTCCGGGAAGGACACGAGGGCCCCACGAGGGTGGTGGGCGCGCCCCCCTACCTCGTGAGCACCTCGTGTGCCTTCCGGACTCCGTTTTCTTGCACGATACGTATTTTGGTCGGTAAAAATTCATTATATAACCTCCCGAAGGTTTTGACTCTCGTATCACGCAATTCTCCTCTGTTCTTGTTTTGAGTTGTTCTCTGTTAGGGTTTTCCAGGCTAGGCATCATGTCATCTCCCTCCTCCAACAATGGTGACAATGATGCTTTGCTAATGAAGGTAGATCTGAAGAGGGAAGAACCCACGAGGGTCAACAAGGATGAAAGGATCAAGAAGGCCACGGAGGATCAAGTTCCGGCAGCAAAAGACATCCTTCAACTTGATCATAACCTTCTTACCCCAACTGAGATCGAAGCTTTCAAGATGATTGAGTTAGCTCGTATACAAAACAAGTATCTCACACAAGAAAATATTTTGTTGAAGGAGCATATTGTCGCACTCAAAGGCATTATTCGCAAGCTGGAGGATCTCTTACACTCGATGTGCGATTATCCGTCACCTCCACCTTCTTCACCGACAAAGGAGATATAATCACATGGGTATGGGCACTCCCCTTGGCAACTGCCAAGCTTGGGGGAGGTGCCCGGTATCGTATCACCATCACAACTCCTATCTTTATCGTTTTTCTCAGTTCGATCCTATTAGAGGTATCTTGATCTAGTAGAATAAAGTTTATGGCATGATCTAGTTTTGAGTTTTGCTTTATGATCTCTATTTGTAATTGAGTCCATGAGCTATATATAATAAAGATTAGTGTTGAGTCAAGGGCTTGATTATTTTGCCATTATCTTGGGTGAATAAAAGAAAGAATAAAAGAAACAAAAAGTTCATATTGATCTTATTGAGAGTAATGACTTCACATATAAAGAGTATGATGATTAAAAGTTGTTGGGAGTTGGCAGACATAGCTTTGGTCATTATTGCAATTAATAGGAAGTAATAAGGAAAGAGAGGTTTTCACATATTGATATATTATCATTGACATCTTTTATGATTGGGAGCACTCATTAAAACATGACATGCTAAAGAGTTGATGTTGGACAAGGAAGACAACGTAATGAGTTATGTCTTTCTTATATCTGAGATAAAGTATGTTGTCATGGATCCTCTAACTTGTTGAGCTTGCCTTTCCCCCTCATGCTAGCCAAATTCTCAGCACCAAGTAGAAATACTACTTGTGCTTCCAAATACCCTTAAACCAGTTTTACTATGAGAGTCCACCATATCTACCTATGGATTGAGTAAGATCCTTCAAGTAAGTTGTCATCGGTGCAAAGCAATAAAAATTGCTCTAAATATGTATGATTGATTGGTGTGGGAGAAATAAGCTTTATACGATCTTGTGATGTGGAAGTAATAAAAGCGACGGACTGCATAATAAAGGTTCATATCACAAGGGGCAATATAAAGTGATGTTCTTTCGCATTGAGATTTTATGCATCCAACCATAAAAGCGCATGGCAACCTCTGCTTCCCTCTGCGAAGGGCCTATCCTTTATTATTATCTTCTACCTTATGCAAGAGTCA
>NC_041384.1:396080855-396096469 GCF_002162155.2 Triticum dicoccoides | reverse complement strand
ATTGGATGTAGGGGAGCATGAACCATTATTGTTGACATTACCCTTGAGGTAAAAGGTTGTGGGGCAAAACTATAAGCCCCTATCTTTCTCTGTGTCCGATTAAAACTCCGTAACCACAAGTATTGCGTGAGTGTTAGCAATTATGAAGGACTAGATGATAGTTGAGTATGTGGACTTGCCTTTTAGCTCTGACATAGACTCTTTCCGATGTTATGATAAATTGCAATTGCTTCAATGACTGAGATTATAGTTTGTCGGGGCCCAATAAGGTTTATGATTTATACTTTTGCATTGTGAATAGATCATCACTTGAACATAAGTAATCATATGACAAAATCTATATATGTTGCTGTTATGAGAATAATCATGATGCCTTCATGTCCGTATTTTATTTTTATCGACGCCTCTACCTCTAAACATGAGGACATATTTATTGTTATCGGCTTTTTGCTTGAGGACAAGCGAGGTCTAAGCTTGGGGGAGTTGATACGTCCATTTTGCATCATGCTTTTATATCGATATTTATTGCATTATGGGCTGTTATTTCACTTTATGTCACAATACTTATGGCTATTCTCTCTTATTTTACAAGGTTTACATGAAGAGGGGGAATGCCGGCAGCTGGAATTCTGGGCTGGAAAAGGAGCAAATATTAGAGACCTATTCTGCGCAACTCCAAAAGTCCTGAAACTCCACGGAACATCTTAAAATAAATAAAGAAAAATCCTCGCCAAAGATGAAGGCCAGGGGGCCCACACCCTGCTCACGAGGGTGGGCCCTCCTAGGGCGCGCCCCCTACCTCGTGGGCCCCCTAGTGGCTCTTCGACGTCCATCTTCTCCTATATGAAGTCTTTCAATGAGAAAAAAAAAGAGGGAGGAACTTTTTGGGACGAGACTCCGCCGCCACGAGCCGGAACCTTGGTGGAACCAATCTAGAGCTCCGGCGAAGCTGTTCTGCCGGGGATACTTCCCTCCCGGAGGGGGAAATCATCACCATCGTCATCACCAACGCTCCTCTCGTCGGGAGAGGGCAATCTCCATCAACATCTTCACCAGCACCATCTCATTCCCAACCCTTGTTCATCTCTTGCCGGGGCCCTGGTTGGCCTTCCCGGCAAGCTCCTCTTGTCGGGGCCTTGGTTGGCCTTCCCGGCAAGCTCCTCTTGCCGGGGCCTTGGTTGGCCTTCCCGGCAAGCTCCTCTTGCCAGGGCCTTGGTTCGAGTACTTTGTTCTTGAATGGTCTTCAAGGGAACCACGAAGGGTCTTGGCGGTCACCCGGCAAGCCTTGCCGCGGGGCGCTGCAACTGCCCATGCACGAGTTCGGGATACTAGGGTACCCCTACTCTAGTACACCGACATGGTGTTATGTGAACGTCGACTACATAACACTTCACCATTATTTGGGCCTAGAGGAAGGCATTGGGAAGTAATAAGTAGATGATGGGTTGCTAGACTGACAGAATCTTAAACCCTAGTTTATGTGTTGCTTCGTAAGGGGCTGATTTGGATCCACATGTTTCATGCTATGGTTAGGTTTACCTTAATACTTTTGTTGTAGTTGTGGATGCTTGCAATAGAGGTTAATCATAAGTGGGATGCTTGTTCAAGTAAGAACAGCACCCAAGCACCGGTCCACCCACATATCAAATTATCAAAGTATCGAACGTGAATCATATGAACGTGATGAAAACTAGCTTGACGATATTCCCATGTGTCCTCGGGAGCGCTTTTCCTATTATAAGAGTTTGTTCCGGCTTGTCCTTTGCTACAAAAAGGATTGGGCCACCTTGCTGCACTTTATTCACTTTTGTTACTTGTTGCTCGTTACAATTTATCTTATCACAAAACTATCTGTTACCACTTATTTCAGTACTTGCAGAGAATACCTTGCTGAAAACCGCTTATCATTTCCTTCTGCTCCTCGTTGGGTTCGACACTCTTACTTATTGAAAGGACTATGATAGATCCCCTATACTTGTGGGTCATCAGGGTCCGAAATGTCAGAATCCAAATCTGTCACGGTCATGCAGCCTTTCCTATGAAAATTTATAGCCCATTTGATGTGCTAGTTCGAAATAAGTTTGTGGGTGCTGGTGGGGGCTAATCACTTGACTTCTGTAATGCACAGTGAGCTCAAGCAGCCGGCGAGAGTGATGTTATTTCCCTTGGTTGGGATTTGTTACAATATTTCACTCTAAGTTAAACGAATGGCAAGCCATTTGCCTTGTTTCAAAGAAAATATGACAGTCGCAGCCGAGTTGAAAAGGGCAGGAACATCTAACTCCAGCTTACAAACTGTACAAAAGCACGAGGGTTAATTGTTCATCAAGTTTACAAAAAATCAGATTGAAAAGAGCAACAACATCTAACTCCGGCACAGTTTTCAACAGTCACAGTGAAATGGATCGGTCAGGTCCATAGAATGAACATCCTGGGTCGTAAAATTTACTGGATTATGACCACAATATGTTGTAAATAGAAGCCTGGCACGTTCAGAAGCTCTTTTGCCCACCTGAAACTCCTTCTTTTGCTCTTCGACATACCCATCTGTCAATTCAGTAAATATATGGGCTTTTGAATTCATTTTACTATTTACTAGTGTGGATGGGCTGTTTTGTCTTGGGCCCAGAGAAACAATTACTACTAGTACAGTGGAGACACTCTACAGCTACCCAGAAAAACAATTACTACTAGTACAGTGGAGACACTCTACCGCTTTTGGCTCCTCCTAGGTCATTGAAATGTCTCCCTCTACTGAATGCTGTTATACTCAGCGCGCGGGCCCAAATGCCATCCACCAAATTAAAAGGCAGTATGCAGGTGGAGAGTCACCCCGGTCGTAGCGCTGCAGTAACGAGTCGTCGTATCACAAAACCCCACCTCCCCTCAGTCTATGTTTGACGGACGAAGCAACCATCATTTCACTCTTCGTTGAATCCCCTTCTCCCTCACCGTCTTCAAGAAAGGCAACACTCGCATCTGCCACTATTCTTCTCTCCGGACGAAGGGAAGGTAAGCGGATCCGTGATGTTGGTATATTTTCGTTCAGAGAAAAAAGAACTTTTGCCAAGCAGTAACCAATCCTCACTCTCTTTTTTGTTTCATTGTCATTGCGATTGTGTTTTCCTTTCAGTGGTCTCCTAGTATTCGTCAGTTTCATGATGGACCAAGGAGAACTAGGCAAATATCTACCGATATTGGAGCAGACGCGGGAGGCTGATCCCCACGAGACAGAGAGCTCCAAGAAGATGGAGGCAACCACCGAGCCGACCCCAGATACGCTCATGGCCACTAATGAGATGGTCAACGCCCCATTTGAGGTTACAGCCCCCGTGGCACTACAGGAGCAGTTTTCCCCTTCGAGGATGTGTCCCCCCCCCACTCCCCCGCTGAACTGCCCAAGGTGATTTCCTTCTTTGCCGATCTCGATTGTGGTTTTTCATCTAAGTATGTGGTGATTGTTTTTAGAAAAGGAAGTATGTGGTGATTAATAATGCAAAATTTTATTAGCTTCGATGCCATGCTATACATAGTGGTTTAAATAACTTGTGTTTCTTATACTGAAAAGTAGTTCATAATTTGTTTCTGTTTCAATTAGAGCCCTGATGCAAAAAAGGATTGTGTGGTTGTACATGTCACTCGCTATGAGGCGGACGACCTGAATATACGCACTGGGGAAACAGAGTTCTTAGGCTGTTGGATCCTGGAAGCCATTTGCGGTTATACCAATGAAGAGTTGTATTCCAGCCTCACTGTTGTCAGGCGTGTTGTCCAGGGTGCACTGAAGCACAAGAAGTTCAAAGCTACTCCTTCGTTTGTGAGGCATATTGTTCTTGTCAAGCTTACGCAAGAAGATGACGTGGCATGCCTCCACAAACAATTTTATCAGTGGCAAGGCCACAAGGTTGTCTTCATGAAGGTTCACAGGATTGAGCTGCTGCGGGACGTCCTCGATGATGTTCATGGCAAGGTACGTCTTGTGTCCAGCCGAAATTAGATCGAAGCATGAAATAGTTGCCCCAGCTAGTGTTTAATAGTAGTTTGGATTGTGTCTAATTATCCAAACCTTGCCTGTTATCGACCCCTCTGGGGCTAGTACTCTGTTTGAATCCGTCTATGGGAACTGCTGCTACTTTTGTGTGCCCGTGAATCATGTGAGAACCATCGTAATTGTTGCTGAAACAGATGCGTCCTCACTAGTTTTTTCATGAATATGGCATGGTAAGACATAAGTTGTCACGGTTTATCATACGAGCAGTGTGTGTTTTGATGAAATAGAGCACTCGTTCGAGAACCGTGTGCTGACGTATACATAAGTACTTGTAAACACTGTTGGTACTACCCCACTTGTAAGAAGTTGTGCAAAACACGGCACATTGGCTCAGCTCGCTTCAACACTAGGCTATCGACCAGCTAACAATCAACAATATGTTGTCTGACATATAAGCAACTATGTATCTTGTTACAGTGGTTCATGCAGTTAATTGAGGCCACAATGTAATAAATTCCAAATGTTCACACGCTAGTCCAGCGCTCATGTGGAACACTCACATTAAACTCGTCTTCATAAAAAAACTTGAAAAGCATAAGTTAAGAAATTTTATACATCTCAATGATTCATAGAACATAACAAACATATACTAGTTCACAGCAAAAGATAGTTGTGAGAAGGTTTACAAATCAGGAAAAAAACAAGCAAGGCTTCTCTGAGCAAAGGGCCTCCCGACAGGCTTAAATTTCCTGGAGTTCACTCTGGTTTTTTCTTGTTGCCACCATCCAGGGTTAGGTTCTCTCATTCCAGAATAACCAATTATAATTGTGGTCTCAGCTGGAATGCTGAACTGAACCATGCAGTGTACTGACCAGCTGAAATGCTTGTGCATTCCACTAAATTTAAGCACCGCTATTTGCAGAAATAAGTAGACCACAATGCCTCTTGTCCGCGCACCTGTCCAAAAAACCGTCGTGCAGCCATGCCAGCTAGTCCTCGGTCCATGGATGAACTGGTATAAAGTGCATTCCGGACTAGGATGCAGTTGTTTTCGCTCGTCCCTGCACTGCAATCAGGAAGTAAAACGTACGAATCAGCTTCTTTTAGATTGCGTTGGTCATTCTACCTTAGTTACTACCAATGTAGGGATACCTTGAAGACGGGAGGTTAGACGACGGCAACGAGGGATAGCCATCTCATTTTGCGCAGTTGTACTAAAACTGAGGTGTGTGCTTTTGATTGCGCGGATAGAAACGATACAGACATCCCAAAACAATATGGAGACAGACATCCATGTTTGCGCAAATACGAAATACGGTTATTTAAGTAATGACAGATATTAGTACTTTCCCCCGTTTCCTCTTAGAACCAAGTCCTAGATTCATGCTACGGCTTTCCCACTTACTTCCCTGTTTGAACCAACGCTTTGAGTCGACTGTATGAACTAGCTTTACTTCTAATAATAGTAGAAGTCTAGGTGGCTTTGGAACAGCGGATGGAAGTAGAAAAGGATCCACACGAAGGGAGCTGGGGCAGTAGAGCAAGGCAGGTTTTGAAGGAATATATACCTGAGGGTCGTCGGCATGTGGCAAAGACGGCGTCGGGAGGCCGCATCTTGGCCACAATACCGCAGGGAGGAAGAAGGGGTCAGCAGCCCTCCCGAGCCGACACTCTCTCGGAGAGAACGGCACGGCCACCGATCAGGACGCGCGGGCAGCCTTGGTCTCCTCCCTCGCCGCCGACGACAGCGTGAACGAGCACCTACATCCCTGCCCCGGTCGAGGTTGTCCGGCCGGATTTGTGACCAGCCATGAGCTGAGAGAGAGTGTGGCCACCTATGTGTTGCTTAGATCTGGAGAGCATGAGAGAGTGAACGAGAGGAACCCTAGTAAAGCAAGCGCTAAGGCTCCTACTTTTATATATAGTGGAGAGATTTTGTTGTACCAGCTTCAAAAAAATGCGCTCCTACGTGTACCCGCGAGTGGGTGTGAGAGAACTAGTGCGTGCGTGCACCGCTTCTCTTCGTGAGAGTACAATATACTATGCCCAAAGAACGTTCGCCGCAAGAGTAATAGTATAAGTGTGTGACATGTGAGCTAAAATAAAATGTGTGCGTCGTCTTTTGTTTTTTAGACGTTCTGAGGGTAGGGTGTAAAGAGCACATATGTGCGTGACGTCTACCTGCAGATAGACGGTAGGTGCGACGTGCGAGTCTGTGAGAGGACTCGGGAGAGTCGTGAGTCGTGAGGGTGCGTGTGCGTGATAGAGAGAGGGGCACGTATCAATGCAATGCATGTGTCCGTAAATCACTATCCAACAAACGTTCGCCACAATCCTTTTCCCGACGAACGCCATAAGAACCGTTAGATCGGCATCCGACAGTGTCAGTTTTGCCATGTCATTTAACAGAACAGCCACTCCTCCTACACACAAATCTTCCACGTGAGTGCTAGCAACTGCCGTATGCTCCCTCCGTTTCGAAATGCAGTGCATATAGCTTTATTGAAAATTCGAACCTCGCAAACTTTTACCGAGTTTTCGTGTACCAAATTGCACATGTAGAATACCATGTATATATCATTTCATTCATCTTCGAGACGTAACTATAAATATGGGTGAGGAGTCTACAAAGAAAGACCATCGTATCACCTGCAGCAATTTCAAGCATCCTTTAGTGCCGAGGAATATCAAAGGAACTCTATATGATATGATTTTTATAGGATTTTTTCCTTTAGAGCCAATTGGTTCATAGGAATAGATTCATATACTCCACATTTCAAAGGAAATAAACATGATATCATTTCTATAGCTTTAGAGCCACGTGGTTCATATGAATGGATTCCTATACTCCCTTAATTTCAAAGAAAAATAAACATTAGCGTATATTCAATAGAAAAGTTCCTATGATATGAACGAAATTACATCTCTTTTCTAATCCCTCCTCATAGGAATTGAGATACATGTCATCTCTAGATTCAATAGAAAAGTTCCTATGATGTGAACCAAATGACATCTCTTTTCCAATCCCTACTCATAGGAATTGAGATGCTCCATGTCATCTCTTTCCCTACAACTTCCATGTATACATCTTCTATTCCTAAATAGATAGTAAAACCCACTAGTAGCTTTTTTCCAAAACATGCAACTATGGCACAAGAACTATATAGTGTGCCAATAACTTTGAAAGATGGTCGCTGGATGAAGCTAACCCGACAGTGCGTAGATAGGCAAATCCGAGCACTACTAGCAGTTGGATATCATCAACATTCCACCAGATCTGCCACATATACAATTTACAAGACTCCATGGTTGAACTTAAGCATAATGCACAAACCTCAAAACACAAGCACTTCTCCTTTGTTCTAGAATCTTCTGTATCATAATTGATTATTATTTTCTAAATGAATAGCCATTATTATTTTTACTTTATGATTTACAATGCACAACCCCATGAATCTTAACATTTTTATAAAACTAATTGATTTTGAATGAGATGGACTATAAGAACTAAATGAACATCTACATCATGCATATATGACTCAAAGCTTTACATGCTATAGTGTGTATTTATTCATAATTTGGTTTCGAAATCTCATGCGTTCAATACATGTGTACCTTACTAGTTTTGGGTAGAGTAGCAAATTTCACGCAGCCCCGGGTATATCAAAATGCAGGGCCCATGCATCATTGCCTTGCGGTCGAACCTACGTCGACAATTTTTTGTACGTACTATATCTCCACTGGTCCCCGAACCCAAAATGCTGCCTCGTTCCCGTAAAACCAAGCGGCCCACACATATTTAAGGCGTCGACTCGAACCTGTTTACTACGACGTGTCCCCGCACGCCGTAGTACTCCTACAAACCCTACTGCCACACTCATCATTGGTTTTCTTCAAGAGGACGAGGGAGAAGCCGATTTGTAGTGGAGGCGCTTTAAAAAAGGATCTGTAGTGGAGACCCCTACCCTAGGGTGCCCTAGGTAGCTGCCGCACGCATCATTGTTTTCTCTTTTCTTTATGCTATTGCGCCCTAGAGTGAAATGATGGTTGCTTCATATGTCCAGCTTAATGCGGGAAAGGTGGGGCTTTGTGATTTGACCCCTCATCGCTCATTTTCTACTACAGTGGCGCTACGACCAGGGTGCCTCCAATTCCAACCGTTGCTTCGAACTGTAATTTGGTGCATCGCACGTGGAACAAGACAGTGGATGAGCCACATGTCGGCCAAAGGGTCCTGTTAAGTGTGTCGCCATTTCGTGTGCAGACTAACCCTGCTTGAGTTGCTACGCCAACACGACAGGAGCAGCCTACCACTTGGTTTTGCTCCTTGGTGAATCCCGACTATATTGATCTAAAAAGATATGTGCTGAACTACCCTCTCTGTCTCAGTTTTTTTAATTTTTAGGTGTCTCGGTTTATAGAGCCTGCACGTAGTTCTAGGTCATCCATTTGACTAACTAAATATGAGTTACTATGTCACAAAAAGTATATCATTGGATTCTTAAGCGGCTGTAGTTGTATTTAAAAGTCGAGGGCGGGGCTTTTCCTACGCGATAGGCGGGGCAGTTCCGCCTAGTCGGTTCGACAGAGACGCGAGAAGATGAGGGAGTAGGTTGCTGCAAACGTAGGGCTGTGTGATTTGACAGTGAGTTACTGCTGGACAGGTGGGGCCCCGTGATTTGACTTGCCATTATCATTTTAACTGTGGCGCTACGACTGGCGTGAGTCTTCTGATTCCTGACCACCTCCATACAGGTGCCTCTCCCAATGCTCCACCATGTAGTAGAGGCTGGCTCTTGCATGAGAGCCTACTTCTCCACTTTTTCCTTGCCTCTCTTTCCTCCACATATGCAAAAATGCCATGTAAAGTGCACTATTGTACTTACTTTTACTTGCTCCTACAAGTGCTTAAGCTTGCCACATAGGCATAAAGTCTGATGTGGCAAGTTAATCAAGAAGAGAGAGACTAGTTTGGTGACCCAAGGAAGAAACGGTGCTAAGCGTGTGTGCCTAGGTGAAAAGACAATTTTGAGTCTATAGCTAATTAAATGAAGCAAACTTAGCAACACCATTTCATTGGAAGAGGTCACTCCTTAGCAAATGCAATAAATACTAGCACTCCCCATGTCCCATAATATAAGAACGTTTTTGGCACTACACCAGTGTCAAAAACATTCTTATATTATGGGACGGAGGGAGTACGAAGAAAGAGATAGAGAGGAGTAAAAAAATACACTTATAGCCAACCTTATAGCCAACCTTGTTGTAGTATGAGTGACTAAGTGATGACTATGTATGACATGCCAACATCAGATAGCCTAACGCACCGTGTTAAATCTCCAAGGGCGCGACCACGCAAGCGACGCGACGGTCGTGGTAGGCGCGACCATGATACGGGCTGCTGGCAGCCCTTGGATCTGAGATCAAACGGTCGCATGCTAAGTTGCTGCAAATTTATAGAATAACCCTCCAGGATAGGATATTCACCCATAGGTCTAGAATCACGCCATGCAATCATTCGATCTCAGATCCAAGGGCTCTAGGAAGCCCGTATCATGGGAGAATGGAAAACCACTACCCTGCCGTTCGCACGCTGGCAGTTCGCTCCTACTCGTCCCCGCACGTCCTTCAATACTATGGCGGTTCGCTCCTAGTCATCCCGTCCATTCACATTACGGCAGTTCCACTAATCCTAACCCTCCTCCCAAATCCATGGCGTCCCAAATCTCCACGATCGGCGGTGAGTATAAGGTTAGAACCATCACCGGCGATGAGTTCGACGTCATCTACACCCGTTCTTCCGCGACGGTGAAAGGATTCCTTTCTCGCTTCAGACACATGTTCGAAAACTCAGATGATGAGTGGGTCGCTGGGCTAGATGTTGAGTACACCACAGCCCTGGGACCAGAGAAGGATCTAAAGGATGAAGAGAGGAAGAAGCCCGCCATGATCCAGGTTTGCGTACATAACGTTTGCTTGGTCTACCACATATCCCATGCCGACGTTGAGTGCCAGGATTTTAAGAACTTCCTCAAGGACAAAACAGTGAAATTCGTTACTGTAGACTTTAAGAATGACAAAGAAGTCATGGGTCGGATAGGCCTCGTTGTAGGCAACCCCTTCGACCTCCAGAAGAATCGGCTGGTACCCTCTCGTCAGCCTTCAATGCTGACCCTGGCAGGAGCCATGGTTCATCCTTCGTACCGTAAACTAGAGAAACCTCATTACACGTTTCATCGTCATGCATGGCAGCGGAATGTACAAGATATAGACCACATCCACTATGCTGCAATGGATGGCTACCTTTGTTTCAATATCTACAAGGGTTGGATGAAGAGCAACAACCAAGTGTGCGGTTCAAGCAAAGAAGTATCAGCCAAGAGGGAGAGGGACAAGGACGAAGTCGAGGATGTGGACGAGGACTCCAAGTAAGGTGGCAGTGTCGTTGCTCATGGTGGTTCTAAACTTCTAATGTAGTGTCTACCGGATTAGTTGCATAGTTTAATTTCAGGTGTGCTTAGTTTAATTTGAGGGGTGTGTTGTGCTGAGCCCCCAGCAGAACTATGCTATGTTACTTCTCGTTACTTCAACTCTTCAGTATGTACATACTACTAGTATTTCTTTAATAGAATTTAGCACCCCAATTAAGCACGTACTAGCTTTTTTAATAGTCTATATGCATAATTTGGTGACGAGCACTCTCTATATGTACCACCTTTTTTTTAATTTCAATTTTTGCTCCATGGCGCAATCCATCGATAGTACTACTGTACAAAAGTATACATTTTTTAAAAGGCTAGAGTACTGTTCATCACATATATAGCCAGTTAAATTCTCAACCTAGAACGACGTGCATGCCATGTAGTAAACCAATACGGAGGAAGTATAGTAAAAATGAGGTGATTTTACCAAGCGATCGGCAGGGGAGCATGGCATGTCATGCGGTCCCACGTGTCATGATGTACCAAGGCGATGCGCGTGTCCCTCTTGAGGCAGAAGCAATACTACATGGTTTGAGATGATGGCGAACCGAAGTGTGAAATAATGGTTGCTTCATCCATCTGGGAAGGTGCGGCATTCTGATTTGACGTCTCATTGCTCATTACTACTACTGGGCCGGTACGAGTGGGGTGCGTCCCCCCTGCTGTTCTGCACTGTTATTTCGTGCTTAACACGTCGACTCGTAGGGATGGCAATGGGTAGGGTATGGGTGGGTACAACCTCCTTCTACCCAAACCCATACCCATAGAAAATTTCTATACCCACCCATTTCAATACCCATGGGCATAAATTGGCACCCATGCCCATACCCATCGGGTATCCTATACCCAATGGGTATACAATGGATATAATATATAGCATTTAAAATTTTAAAATATATAGAAATGGGTTTAAACTTCTAGTGATCATGGACGAGTAGTATATCACTAACACGGCCTACTATGGTGGGTGGCCTCTTGGAGGCTTCAAGGGAGTATGAGCGGCGGTTAGTAGAAACCCGGTATAGTGGGTGGTCGTGCTAGGAATGGGGAATCGCTGGATCAAGCGTTGGATAGGATTCTGGTAATGAAGAGTCAAGATTTCAACTTTTCAACGAGTCACATAGAACGCGTGAGGAGTGGCGAGCAGGTGATTACGGGCCTATGAGCTATGGCCAATTTAAGGAATCGAGACTTAGGGTGGGCCATAGGAGCGGATGATGACCCCACATGTCATAGGAGTTATTTTCATTTATTAATTGTTTCTGGGTATCCATTGGGTAACCCATGGGCACAATGTCATACCCATATCCTACCATATATTTTGCTGGTATGGATACCGATTACCCATGGGTACAAAATCTCTTCAGGTCTTGCCCATACCCGTTGTTTTCGGGTAGGGTACCCGCGGGTACACATACCCATGGGCAAAACTGCCATCCCTATCGACTCAGTTGCTATATGTCCCACATGTCAGCGACATGAAGTACAGAATTCGTGAAAGGGAGCGTCGACGGAGGAGTATACTACAGAATTCATGAAAGGGAGCGACTTAGTTTTGGAAAAATCTGTTTTTACGGAGTACGTACTTTAAAAAACATTCGTTTTTCCGTTTGATAAGTCTCAGTTCTACTATACTAGTAGTAGTACCATTACATGTTGGATTTCGAGGTGCGTTAGGTCACCCGATGCAAGCAGTGTCAAGAGGAAACTAACCAATGCATGTACAAGTTCATGGAAATTTAGTGGTCATTCATGCATTCATTCTAATTAATGCCTCGGTAAACATAACTTCTTGAGAAAAACGAGCATACTGATTACTTGTGCAAACTATGAAATTAATTCGACCACTCACCGTCTACCTTGGTTGGAGAGATTTTGAAATTGATCCATAAACTGGAAAGGAGGGAGTAGTAACTTTTGTCTCGATTACTATTTGTAGCCTTGTATAGATGCAAAATGTATTTTTTATAGTGGCCTTGTATAAGTAAATGGAGGGAGTACTAACCAAAGTACGTAGTAGGGATGAGGAGTAAACGGAGGGAGTAGTAAAATTTTCTCCTCGTGCTGCGAGCCACCACGCGCGTGGGCAAGGGAGCGGGCGTAAAGGCGTACAGTACTACTACTACTACTACTACTACTACTACTACTACTACTACTACTACTACTACTACTACTACTTGTAAGCAAGCTTCACCTCATCCTGCTAGCCACCGCGCCCGTGGGCGGGGGAGACGGCGTACTAAGCAAGCTTCTCCTCGTTCTGTGAGTTGACGGGACACATAAAAAGTACTCCAGTGTATAGAGCCTTGCCTCTAAGGTAGGCCCCACATGGTTTGCCTTTTTTTTAATTTAACATAACGCGTCAAGTCACAATTTGTTTGTTCACCTGTGGTAGACGATCCTCTCTCCACCAAGTGGACAACCAGTACACGTGCCAAATTACCACATGGGCTGCCTTTTTCATACAGAAATGAGCTCCACCGTGTACCCGCGCGGGTGTGGTTGGGAAAGAGACGGGAGTACGTGCGCCATGCGTGCACCTCTTCTCTTCGTGCACGTCCCCCACCTACGTAGGTGTGTGTGAGGGAGATACAAACCTAGACATAATGCGTCGTCCATCCCCATGGCTCCGCCCAGTCCGACCACCAGTCACCACCACACCCCACTCCTCCTCACCTTATCTCTCATCTTTCTCCCTCCATTTTTATATACAAGGGCCCACTATCAAAATTACAATTTGCATATATACATGGCCACTAACACTAATCGATGCAATATTAATGGTATTCGCCTCATGGTACTAGCAAAGGAGGACATTAATTATCCCTTGCATGCATGCGGGAGTTTGTAAAAAAATGCATCTTGATGTTTCGTGCAATGCACGGGCATCTTGCTAGTCCATGAAAACAACACATGGCAAAATTCCATGGCGAACGAGGGATTTGAATCTGTTGGGAGGGGCTGCTTGCATCTTGCCCGGGGTAGCCAAAATATTGGCGACCCTTTTGTCCACCGGTGCCTTTGCCACCGATGAACGAGGAATGGCTCGGGTGCTCATGTTGTCATTCATCCTCCAGCACGCACGTTGGAGACGAGCTCGCACGAGCTGTGTTTTTTTCTCCCACAACGCCGCCCGAGCCGCCCATAGACCGACCGGCGACCTGCAAATTACGCCATCCAACCGTAGCCGCACAAATTATGACAGCAACTCAACCAACCGGACGAAATTCACGCAAACACGTAGACAAACTGATATTTCATATAAACAACGACAGAAATCATATAAAATACCGGATTTTCATACAAACATGACGAATTTCATTACATTCAAATGAACTACACGGTGCTAGTTCTGGACAGCACATGTATATAATACCTGGCCTAAATGGTCGCCCGCCGATCGATTTGTGTTCCTCATGTCCGGCAGCACGATCACCGAACTGCTGGGAGCCCAAAAGGTATATGCTTCAGCGCAAAGGACAGCTCGCTTCCCCACTGCCCAACTGATATCATTGGCTGGTGCCGAAGATGATGGTGGCCGGCACCGGTTCGAGTTCATCATCGGCCACTACTTCGCCATGGTCGGCACCGGCTCGAGTTCATCCTAACATTCCTCTCTTCCGTGGAGCCCATGCGGGGTCGACAAAGGTCCTCGCAACAAAAGGATCCAGCAAGACACTTGCTATGCACGCCGGCGTCGCCTCCGCGGTGGCCTTCATGGGACCCAAGCGGCGGCGGCCTCCCGTGTTCTACTTCTCCTGGATGATGGCGGAGGACGCGGAGGCGCTGGCCACCGACTCGTCGCTCTCCATGCACCCGGCTTCTGTCGCTGCTTGCATGGCACAGCCGCCGGCATGGGAGTCTCGGCCACGGAAACAGGAGACGCGGTACGAGGCAGCGGTGTGGACCGCAGCAACGACGCCTGTGCGCCACTCCTCGTCGAGCTGGCCTAGAGCGGCGAGTTGCTGAACCGCGCGCCGGCTTGGGGCGGCAACTGGCTCCGTCGGGCGAGGGGAGGGAGGTGGATCAGTGAGCTGCATAGCTCGTATCCGACGGGCTACCCAGCCGTCTTGGATGCGGAATAACTACTCTTCGTAAGCCATTGTAAGAGTGGACAAAATGGTGGAGGAGATAGGGGAGTGGCGGAGGTGTGCGATTCTTGGCTGGCGTTTGGCCTTGTTTAAATAGGAGATTAAATAGACGGCGGACGGGAGGAGCTCGGCCGGCGTTGCATTTAACGCCGGCCCGGTCATGAACGGACGTGTGTCCAAAGTGGGTTTCTCGGCTTCCACACGGGCGGCTTTCATGGAGGCGTTTGAATGCGGCACGGAGGCGTGTTCAGCCGGGCGTGCCGCGAGTGGCGCCCTCGGCTTTGACCTAGGACACCGTGTTGTTCTTCCACTGACGTGTGGGCTCTTTGGGTGCATGGCCTGCATGTCAGTGACCCAACGCAGGCAGCGCACAGCAGAGGAACCTTTGGTGGGCCAGGGCGGTCAGAAGCGGGCATTTCATAAACCGATGATTGTTCATTGAGTGTGACGTCATCTTTTTCATGTAGATAAGCCTACTATGTTGATAGCCCATTCGATACGTTGTGATTCATAAAGACCGCTGCAAACATCAATGTTCTGCTTATCACAGATAAGATTGATTAATACCCGTAACAATCCATGTCCTTAACAAAGGGTGCATGCACGTATAGGTTGAGCGTGTGTCTTGCCTCGTGTGCTGTGTGCATGCAGGCATGCGAGTGTTGCGTGCGTGCAAGGGTATGTTTCAGTGTTGCATGCATGGGTGCGTACATGCGTGTGTTCGTAATGCATGTGTATGTGTCAGTGTTGAATGCCAGCATGTGTGCGTGTGTACATGTCAGCGTTGCATGCCTACATGTGTGTGTGTCTTGCGTGCGTGCATGTGTACATGCGGGGTGAGGCTACACGTCAGTCGACTGAATTTTTCATCTCTGGTCATTAGATTTTCCAGCCGTTGGATACGAAATCAAGGGCCTCCAGTTTATCATCAAACTCCACCCCCCCTGAGCCGCCAGCCACCACCGGACGAACCGCCAGCCCCCGCCGCCCGCGGCCGGCCTGCCCTCCCCGAAACCACTCCCCACCGCCGGTCTGCCGCTGCACCGGCCA